>NC_057797.1:569524016-569555524 GCF_018294505.1 Triticum aestivum
CATCCACTAGGCATCAAAGTTCGCCACTATGATAATAAAGCACAAGCAGACATCAGATTACATACACTGGGCATCAAAGATCGCCACCAGTGCAAATAAACACGCCGACAAAATAATATACAAAACCGATAGCACTTCAATAGATCTCAAGAAAGGTTAGCCCTGCTGGGGAGCTGCAGCACAAGCAGCTGAGCAAGATGATGAGACTGCGCTTGTTTAACACTTATATCTTCCTCACTCTGAAAGATAAACAAGCAGAAAAATGACAGGTTTTGCACATAAAAGTATCAGTGCTGACAATTCATCACATTTCTTACTGACGAATAAAGTGACACAGTTTAAAATTGCATTAACACAATATGGTATTGTTCAGGTCAAGACATGGCAGGAAATGACATTGTGAAGGAGTTGGCAGCTTCACGACACCACTGGATTACAGATCAAGAACTCATAAGTATCAATTGTTAGTGTGCTGTCAATTTATATCATTTCAGATTGGCAAATAAAGAGACGGTTTAAATAATAGTAGAATGATATGACATTGTTCATAGTTAAGACATTGCAGAATATGTGAAAGCACAAGTGCTCCCTAGGTGGTTTTGATAATTGATGACAACATATCTCTTGTTGGACTAACATTTCTATCTAGCATGTTTCATATAAGTTCAACAATGGAGTGGCATGGACTAAAGGTTGTGGGAACTCCTTCAAGATGCTAAGGACAAAGGATTGGCTAAAGCTTAAAGCTCAAGACTCTTCATTTTACATTTTAGTGATCCAAGATCACATTGAGTCCATAGGAAAAGCCAATACTATCAAGGAGGGATGAGGTGTTGCTTAATGAGCCTCTTGCTTCATGTGCTTAATGATATGCTCCAAAATCCTTAGCTACTTTCCCACTTCCACAAATGACCTAAACCCTAAGCCAAACTCGGTCATACCGATTCTTTCTATCCGGCGCCACCGAGTTTCACTTGTCATAAGCCACTGCCAAACCCTAGCAATCCGGCACCACAAATGATAGGGATCTCGGTCTCACCGAGATGGGATTGCAAACTCTCTGTTTCCCTTCCGTAACTTTTCGGTCTCACCGAAAGAGCGAATCGGTCCCACCGAGATTGCAGTGTAAACTCTATGTTTCCTTTTTGTAACTTTTCGGTCTCACCAAAAGAGCAAATCGGTCGCACCGAGTTTACCTGACCAACTCTCTGGTTAGCTTATTACCAAACTCGGTCTCACCGAGTTTGTGTAATCGGTCTCACCGAGATTACGTTATGCCCAAACCCTAACCATATCGGTCCTACCGAGTTGCATGTCAGTCCCACCGAAAATCTCTAACGGTAGGTTTACCTTTTCGGTCCGACCGAGTTTGTTGATTCGGTCCCACTAAGATTGGAAAACTGTGTGTAATGGTTGGATTTTGTGTGGAGGCTATATATACCCCTCCACCTCCTCTTCATTCGTGGAGAGAGCCATCAGATTAAGCCTACACTTCTAGCATCCTATTTCTGAGAGAGAACTACCTACTCATGTGTTGAGGCCAAGATATTCCATTCCTACCATATGAATCTTGATCTCTAGCTTTCCCCAAGTTGCTTTCCACTCAAACCTTCTTTCCACCAGATCCAAATCCTATGAGAGAGAGTTGAGTGTTGGGGAGACTATCATTTGAAGCACAAGAGCAAGGAGTTCATTACCTACACACCATTTGTTACTTCTTGGATAGTGGTGTCTCCTAGATTGGCTAGGTATTACTTGGGAGCCTCCGACAAGATTGTGGAGTTGAACCAAGGAGTTTGTAAGGACAAGGAGATCGCCTACTTCGTGAAGATCTACCGCTAGTGAGGCAAGTCCTTCGTGGACGATGGCCATGGTGGGATAGACAAGGTTGCTTCTTCGTGGACCCTTCGTGGGTGGTTGCTTCTTCGTGGACCCTTCGTGGGTGGAGCCCTCCGTGGACTCGCGCAACCATTACCCTTCGTGGGTGGAGCCCTCCGTGGACTCGCGCAACCGTTACCCTTCGTGGGTTGAAGTCTCCATCAACGTGGATGTAGGATAGCACCACCTATCCGAACCACGGGAAAAACATCCGTGTCTCCAATTGCGTTTGAATTCTCCAAACCCTTCCCCTTACATTCTTGCAAGTTGCATGCTTTACATTCCGCTACTCATATACTCTTTGCATGCTTGCTTGATATGTATTGTGTATGTTGAAATTGTGCCTAAAACTCCACTCAAACCAAAAAGGCCTAAAAATTGCAACTTTAGCACTAAGTGTCTAATCACCCCCCCTCTAGACACATCTACTTCTAGATCCTACAATATGGCATTGTGCTGTAGTGGGTAGGTTCACCACACCACTAGATTACGGATGAAGAACAGAAGCATACATGCAGTGCAAAAGAAGATCACTTGCTCTGTATAGTTTAATTTACATGGTATGAAGAAGGAACTTGGTTGTACAACTGAAAACTCAAATTGAGAAAGGACAAACTTTTGTTTATGAACTACATAATAAACTTTAAACAAGCAATTTGATGCAAACACCAAAAATAAACAGCTGTTGCAGTCATGCCTAACCAAATATATACAACAAAGTTTGAAGGCTTGAGATGGACAAACTTACATTATTGGTGAAGACAGGCTCTATAAAGGCCTTGTCCATGCTGATGGGGGGGGGGGGAATTCAAGAAGTTTACCATAGAATCTTCTTCAAAAGCAGTGCCTTTATTCTACATTTTGTTAAGAGTAAATATAGATGTGATAATATACAAAAAAATGGAGAATATTTAAGATAAGATGAAGAGTGATGCTACATAACCAAGTAGCTATAAATGTAAGTGCAGCGATACAGGCAAAAGGTACAACCAAGAGCAATGCACAGCTAAACTTCTTCAGTACCAACCTTATGGTAAGAGTAAATATAGATCTGATGTGTAGAAAATGGAGGGCAAAGGAAAATAAGCTGCAGAGTGATGGTACATGAACAACTACCTGCCATTATAAGTACACTGATAAAGGACAACATGTACTTACAAGAACAATGCAGAGGTAAAAAACATTGGCATTGGATATATTCTACACTAATGTAACCATTCATACAGATCAGATAATTTGGAGCGAACAATTGATAAGCAAGCTATCATGCATACTGCTGTCACATAATGAACCAGGTATGTATGCAAGTACAGTGATACAGGACAATAAGTACTAACAAGAGGAAAGCAGCGGGCAGCATATTTGTGATATCATGTCGTTCTTGTCAAACCGGAATTCTTCTTCGAGCAGATTTCCTGCAAAAAAGATCCGTAAGGCACATGCGGAAAATTAGAAGTTCAAATTATCATGTGATTTCATAGACAGTAGCTCATCCTGGGAATGAGACCAGTGCATAAAAAGGTTTTTCCATTCAATGTCTTCTAAATTTAGCACAGGAGACTTCACCGGAAATTCGTTTATAGACTTGCCATCAAAGTGTTATTTCCTCAGGTAACACCGATACTGCTGCAATGCTTCCTTGAAAAGCACAAGTAAGCTTTGCTCGTCATGACTATCCAGATTGACCCTCACCTAGTTACAACAATGTAATGTAAATCATTGATGTTTTCAATCAGCAGAAAACAGGAAAATAATAACCATGAATAATAGTACTTACACGTAAGTTGGACAGGAAGATGTGGAAATGGTGTTTTTTTCACAATAATCTTCCCATGATGGGAATATATGCACATAGTCCCTAACAACATTGAAAGCATTGTCTTTTAAACTAGGAATAAATGGAATGGCGTTCCAATCTGCAGGAATTGGCCGTCTCTGTAGTTGGGATAGGTCTTCGGCCGGTGGACTTGCTGTACTTTTTGCTGGAGTGGGATTTTTCTGTGGTACACCTGGTGCTATGGAAAATGAAATCGGTATACCTTTTGCTGGAGTGTAGGTCCTGTGTGGTGGGGCTAGTGGTGTGACCAATGATGTATGGGTATAGTCTGCTGGAGTCGGTCCTACGTTTTGTGTCACTGGTTGTACAACCAATATAAGTGGGGTGCTGTCTGATTTCTCCGGCACCACTATGTTTTTCAAGGACTTTGCTGGTGTTCCTTTAGGTTCGGCAATCACCCTCTTCCTTTTTGATGTCTGATGCACAAGAACAACATTTGAGTGGAAAAACATGGTATGATGACAGATGGAATATGTATTGATAATGGATGGGCATGACATCTCGACATATATGATGAGTAAACTAAGAAGATGGCGATGCAACAAAGTATAAGAAATGCAAGACAACATATGCAAGATACCCGCAATCAATAAAACATTGCCAAATTAGAACAGGCACCTTGATGGGTGAACAGGACAGGCCATCTGCCTTTGACTCCTCGAGGTTAGAATAGTCATTAGGATCATATTCTGAACAGGAATCAACAGGTGGGGAGCGTATGAGTTTCATTGCATCCAGAATGGCACTCAATGCCTTGGTGCCAATTTTGTAAGTCATTGCAGTGTTTAGCTTCAAGAGTGGAATGCTGCTAGTGCGACACAAAGCAGCTACACAGATCGTAGTGTAGATATAATGGGAAAACCTTAAGCATCAGAGTAAAATCAGCAAAGTGGAACTTGCTGGAATATATGTGCTAGTATTGCCGGTACGGCTAGAAAGGCTTCGGATACCAACTCTCTTCAAATGAAGGTGCAGTACTATTAATATCAGTGTAACTCTCAAAGGCGACACAGCTCCCCGCATTTCCTTGCTATTCTTATAGGATTCAAGTGGGCAGGCCACTACAAATCCTATTCCTATGTTTACAAGATCCTACGAATCAAAGAGGCTCAAAGTGTCCATCACAACCGACCGTATAGACCTCTACACTGCAAATGTCCCTGCTCATCTTCAGTACAAGGAGCATATTGTACTACTATCATACTCCATCCGTTTCAAAATATAAGTCTTGGTAGAGATTTCCACTATGGATCACATACAGATGTGTCCAGATACATTTTAGAGTCTAGATTCACTCATTTGGCTCCATATGTAGTCCATGGTGGAATCTATACAAAGACCTGTATTTAGGAATGAAGAGAGTACATATTAAAGAAGAACGGAAGAGGAACATGGTAAAGAAGAGCAAGCAGATTTTGGATAATAAAATGTTGGTTGCACAGTGCCCACACATGATGAACCAGAGCGCATTAAGAATGCAATTCCCAGCTGTCTCTCGACCATTTCAGGCGGTTGGATGAAGATCCTACGTCTCCTATCCCTTCTTCTTCCTCGTCTCTGATTCTTCCCATACAAAACACCGCACGGGCCGCCGGCCAGACCACCGCCCCCACCGCCTGTGTTCCTCCGGCGCCCCCACCCCCACCCTCGCCCCAACCCCCACCCGCGTCGAGTTTTCTTCGTTCGGCGAGGCCCCACAACCACCCGGGCCCCTTCGATCGCACCGACAAACTCCGGCGAGCTCTGAAAAATCAACTGACCCAATTTTGAAATTTAGTCTACTGTGATTTAACTAGTGTGGAATATAAAAGGGGAAAACCATAAGCATTGGGAGTATAGTGTTGAGCGTGCCATGGTGGATCTGAAGGTGCAAACCGGACAAAGGCAACTTCGCAACCAAGACAAGAAATCAGAGTAAAGTAGTGGTGATCTATTTTCTTGTTGCGATAAATAAGTTGAGCAGATACGAAAGAGTACCGCCTCTGGTGCGGCACCGTGTACGCATCTGCTGAGAATTTGACAGTGCTGCGGTAGCGATGGCTGTCGGCGGCATGGAAGCAGATCTAGGAGGGTAGACGGTGCCGGCGGGGCGCGGTGGACGAGATGGTCATAGGAGCGGCGCCGGCAAGGTGGACGACGGCGGGGATGAAGCGAGAGGACGGGATGCAAGGATCCTGGTCCGAAGCCGTGGATGAGAGAGGCCGATCTCTTGTAATGGACGGCAAGGTCGGGGTATCCGCTCCGGCATGGTGGAGGAGGACGGCGGTGGATGGGGTGGCGGACGGCGGCGGACGGAGGAGGGTGGGGTGGAGAGGGTGTTTTGGCGCCCACGGAGTACGAATGGGGAAAATGGAGGTAGAAAGGAAGGGGGGAACCATGTATTCAGGGCGCGCTTGTCTCAAATGCGAGGAAATTTACAAACTTAGCCCCCGTTTCAAATTTCTACTACATCACAGCAACATTAGTCGGTTGGGGATAGGACGGTAATCTCGCATACACCGAATATTTGCCGACGAGAGTTTGTTTTTGGCGCCCACCGTGTATGAATATGAATCGGGGAGGGAGTCGATTTCGGCCGAGGACACACTGTGTTTTGGCACCCACCGTGTATGAATCCGGGTGAGAGGCGGTTACGTCATGTTTGGGTGAAATTACGAACCTACCCCTATCGAAATCTATAGAAATCCAGCAGATAGGCTTTGTGTGGTAGGGATAGGCAGTAGTGATTTCCATCTCGCAGATTTTGGTTTCGGGCGGTTACTGTGAATTTCTCCGCTTCGTTCAAATTTTACAGAGTGCACGTTTACAGTGCCAACTCAATTCGAATCCCGTTTGTATTCTATTTTTTTCCGGGCGGGATCCATTTTCAATTGGAATTACATTCTATATACATCATTTTTTTATATATACTTTCAAAAGCACAACAAAGAATTCTGCTCATTTATATGTATAATATGATTTGCAAATACAACGATCTCGAAACCTTAAGGTTGAATTCGAAAAAATTTAACCAAATTATGTTCTACTAAAATGTATGGATCAGTAATATCTACATATTAAATAACATAGATGTGCATGAATTCATATGAGTATGCATGTTTGATAGATCAATTTTGGTTTGAGTATGGATTACATGTATCATCGTCTCGAATTCAAATATTTGAATCCCTTTTTTGTTCACTCCTTTCACTCCCATATCTCTCGCATGCATGCTCCTTCAGGTAGCTATCACTCTCTTTTCTCCAGCTCACCCACACGCTCACTTCATGTTTCTCCTATCCTCGCAAACATGGTCTCTCTACGTCTCCCTTGAGAAGTGTCACACTCTCCCTATCATTATAAATTACACGGTTTTCATTATCTCTCATGTCTCTACTGTTCTCTTGTATCACTCGGTACCTAAGCTTTCTTTTTCACCACCACACACACAGTCTCCACTCGTCTTTCACTTTGTCTTTCTCTCTATGGGATTCTCTCACACACCCTATATGTCTCTACATATGACTCATACCACTAAAATTACTCTCTCTCTCTCCTCTAGACACAACATTTGTTGCGGTCTCCTTTTCGTCTCCATCCCAGACTGACATTATTCATTTGTTTACCGATTAGACAACCCCGACTACCGTCTCCTCTCTCTCTCTCTCTCTCTCTCTCTCACAGACACACACACACACACACAATCCTGCTTCCACTCCCCTTCCTGACTACCGTCTCTCTCTCACACACACACAAAACTCTCGCTTTCGCACCCCGACTCGTATTTCTCTCGCAAACATTTGTCGACTAGCTAGCCTCTAGATAGGTTTATACACCCGCACACTCGTGCTTCCACCATTGCATACATGTCTCTCTCCCGCTCCTTGTATATATGTAGATTTTTCTTCCCTTCTTGAGACATGCCCTCTCGATCGTGCACACACACACTATTGCCTCATTTTAAGCTGATACCTATCGCACACACACTCCTTGTGTCTTTGTCACACATGCACTCAGTCCTCCTCCACTCTCCCTCTCTCTCACATACACATGGGCTTTTTGCAACAACTAGCAAGATGCCCATGCGTTGCACGGAACATCAAGATGCATTTGTATGAGTAGTTTATCTTGTGGGGGAAAATGATGAACGAGGGAAGGCCTCATTTGCAAATGTGGAGAGGGGTGTGGGTATCTTTTTGCAAAATTGCCATAGTTTCCTTCCTATCCGTCAAATATAGATTGGACGGCCTATATTGCAGGATGACAGGCACACGATCATCACCGACAATGCTTTTTATAAGAGTATGGATAAAAAAATAGAGTTGGTGATGATGGTGGGCCTGCCATCCTACAATGTAGGTCGTCCGATTTATATCTGACGGATAGGAAGGAAAATATGGCAATTTAGCCGCACTCTTCACCACATTTGCAGATAAGGCCTTCCCTCGATCATCCTTTTCTCCCACAAGATCTTGATGTTCCGTGCAACGCACGGGCATCTTGCTAGTAAGAGTAGAAATTAGACATATACCACTTCTCGAATCTTGAAACCAACAACATTCCTCCCTTATCTCATCAAAACCGCCAAAGGAATATATTTTGAGTGAAACATAACATATTTTTAGTGATATATGTATTTCAAAACTAGACTTTTTTTATATCAAATCGGTGAATATGTATTAATCTACTTTGATCGTGTGGCAGCGCATTGGCACATTGCTAGTAGTTATTATAATTTTTTGGACACCAGACAAACGATGGAGTACATATACGAAGAGAAGAGGCGCACGCACGCAGTCGGCCTCTCGCTGTCTCGCACACATGAGTGTTACGTAAAGGCGACGTTAACAAATAAACCCTAAAACCCTAGGTGCACGATTGCTGCATTCGCAGGTACCGGGTACGTGGTGGAGCACCTTTGTAGGAATAATCAGCTCGCATGATAATTTGATCCGTAAGAGTTGATGGTCGGGACCACAGGTGAACGGCTTGGAGCGCGGTGGCTCGCCAGTTGCCACAGATTGAGTAGCCACGTTTAAAATATTGTTTTTTAGCGAGGTTAAGAGTTCCAATTTTCAATGGCGTGTTATAAGTAGTAAGTAGTTTTTAGAATGATTGGTATGGAGCGAAAATGGAATTCATAGTACTACGTACCTCCTTGGCGTATGGTTGTATGGTTTTTTTTTGCGATGGAGGTTGTATGGGTTTATGTTGCGAGATGTTGAACCTGGTAGTTCTAGGGCAAATACTATGGTTTAGATCTAACCCCCCTCTCTTCTTTAATTCTTTGCCACATCAGCATGTTTGCTATTCCCGTGTGCATGATACCAGCTAAGATACCACCATTATGGCCAACCTTAATCATCGCATGCAATAATTTAGTGCACCTTGAAATATGAACATGTGTGGGGCGTGTATGTTTTTAATGACTTGAGACTATACCTAGCCTGGCATGCAAGATTACTTATTATGCACCGTTCCCCATACCTGTAGGAAGCCCGTGTGAAAAAATCTGCATGCATGACTCTCCTCCCCCCACGCTCGTCCAATCCGTTGTGACCAGCAATATTTCCACCCCTTCGCTCCCCCATAATTTGCTCCAACAAATATGCCCACGTAGCTGTTACTTAACTGCAAGTGCATTGGGTCACTGACATATGGGCCCAACAGGGGTCTGGCCCACATATTAGTGACGCAACTGGACCTGCAGTTAAGTCAGTGCAGCTCAGTCCATATCTTACGTAGGTGTGCCATTGCTCACTATAAATACTATGCCTCCCACGACATCGCTATCTCCTCCCCCTCACATTCACGTTCATCGCTATCTCCTCCCCTCCCTCTCACGTCGACCACCATGGCATCGCCCCTCCCAAGCCCTAGGAGCCCCGCGCTGCATCGCGCGGACGATCACGCGTCGCCGTTCCATTCCTTGCCCCTACTAGTCGAGGAGGACACGTCGGTGTTCTGCTCCTCGCCGTCCCGTCGCGTCGTCGTTCCGTTCCTCGCCACCACTAGTCGAGGAGGACATGTAGGTGTTCTGCTCCTCACCATGACGCGTCGAGGTGGACGCGTCGGTGTTCCCAATCTCGCCAGCACGCGCGTCGGAGGACGCGTCGGCTCCCCGCTACAAGGAGAACGCCGCGCCGCCCGCTGAGCCCCCCAGCCTTGAGGAGCTTTGGAAAGAAATGGATGTCGCCTTGTGGGAGGCTTTGCCTCCAGCAGAGCGCGCCAAAATAGAGGCGGAGAAGAAGGCCGAGGAAGAGAAGCGCACCGCGGAACAAGCTGCCTGGGAGGCCTATGTCGCGTCCGACAGAGTCAGGCAATTGGCTCTTTGGCAGAAGGCTCGTGCGAGGGCCGTGAGGGTGGTGGAGGACGCCCGTGCCGATGCCCTGAGTGCAGTCGGGCCCAAGCGCCTCATCTACGCTTGGCGGTACATGGACCGGGTGCACGCTTCCAGCGAGGAGGAGTACCTGTTGGCGCCGGATCACCACACCTGTGAGATCGCGCTCGCCCGCCGGCAAGCCGCCAATCAACACCTCACGAGTTGCGAGGCTGAGGAAGAGGCGTTGTGTCGGCATGCTGGGAAACGGCCGCGCACCAGGGCACTCGTGGCGCACCGCAAGCGCTCCGGCGAGCGTCGTGGCTTTTAGGAGGACTATAATTTTTGTTTCGTAAGGCGATCTCATTAGTTTTGGGACGCAAATGATAAATCCCGAACGTTCAAGAATTTTTAGCGTCCTTAATTAAGTATGTAAAAGGGAAAGTTTGGAAACCTTGTGTATTCATACGCATTTTGCAAGTACGTGCATATAGCACAAACTTTAGTATATACTATCGCACTACACGTCTCTCTCGATATATGCTTGCAGACTGTGCTACTCCCTCCGTCCAGGTCAATAAGTCATCTTTGATTGTGCACTATGACCAAGAAGGAGGGAAGACTTATACACCTAGACGGAGGGAGTACTACGGCCTCTTAGCATCACAAGCATGTCCCCTTTTATAAGGCCCCGCGCTGGAAAGGTGCATGCATGCAACCATTTCATTGGTTGTATTAAAAGCTATTGTTGTTGGTGCCATGGCTGAAAAGTTAATACACTTCATGTGTGCTTTTTCATTGGATGCATGCATGTGAGAGAGTGCATTGGGAGTGGAATGGAAGAATTAATGTGAGCAAATTACTATGTGTCTTGGTCTAAGAGAAGTTGTCTTTAGGCCTAATAAACCCGGACGGAGGGAGTACGTGCAAATGCACGTTTTAACATTATCATGCGGTTTTTGTAAAAGTAGAAAAACAACACTAGTCAAGCTTGTCAAACGATTCAATGCAAAACAAATGCAAAAATGCTCGTTTGATTATTTACTTTTAGCTTCCTTGTATGTGGTTATTTCTCTGTCGTACTTTGTATGGAGTATCTCACTGGTTGGAAAGGCATGCAAATTCCCAAACCGCTTCCTACACCCTGTATCGAATTTTTTGCCTAACAAGTTGTGCCGTGCAATTGGAATTCCAACTTGAGTACTACTAGTAGTAGGAGTACCAGGGGCCAGTTCTTTTAGGCTTCTAGATTAGTAATCCCATAACTACTACCTCCGTCCTGGTTTATTGGTCCCCATTGTAATCTATATCAAATTTTGATCATAAATTTAACTAATGAAATGTTAGTGCATGTCACATGCACTACTCCATCCGTCTAGGTGAGTAAGTCATCTTAGGCTGTGCACCGTGACCAAGGAGGAGGAGAAAACGAGAAACGTTAATGTTTATTTGCTAATTAATAGTATTGCATGCAATGAACTAACCACTGCATGTCGTGTTTGATATCTCAAGTCATTAAAAGCATGCACACTCTTTATCTCTTATTGGTTGATATGTCAAGAAACAAGAAACGAGGTAGAAGTTAATGCACCGCGCCTAAGTGTTTTGGGATTATTTGGTTTTCGTAAGATGACTTACACACCTAGACGGAGGGATTACAATGGTGAGGACTAAACCAGTTAAATCTGTGGTCAAAATTTAGCACAAATTACAATGGTGAGGAATAAACCAGGATGGAGTAGTAGTTTAGAAGCCCAAATAAATGAGTAGTACTCTCCACTATGACTAGTCTTATGGGAAAAGCTGGGGAAGCCGCCAAAAGAACTGGCTCTAGGAGTAGTAGCTAGGGATCGAGTGTGCGCGATGAACCGAAGAAAGTAAATGCAGAGAGATGAAATGCAAAAAAGACGGAGGGATGTGATGGTTGCTTGTCCGTTTATTTTACTAGGCCACTTATTACTGGGAGTGGTTGGGTTTTGTGATATGACAGCTTTACTGCCGCGCCACGAGCACCCGTACATCGGCCTCGTGTCAGTGTCAGCGTCAGCGGCGTCGCCCCTGACGCACATTACAGAGACTGGGTGGCGGCTTGCGCGGGCCTCGCCGGTGCCCACGATCAAGAGGAAGACGTCGTCGTCCTCCTCTGAGACTAGCAGGCGGCGGTGATCCTCCAGCGACTCCGGCATGGTGAACGGGTAGCACGTCTCGTACTTGATGTTCTCCGCCAAGGACCAGCAGTGACCGCTGCACGCATCCGTGAGGTGATGCACCATGTCCGCCGGTGAGCCACAAAATAGCATCGGGCACTCATAGCAGTGGACGAAGGGCTCCTTGGAGGCATCGACCAGGCCGTCCATGAAATGGGAGTGGCTGTAGGGACATTGCGCCAGTTGAATATATGAGCAAGTTACTACGAGATTTAATCCGAATAAGCACAAAATAAATCATGACGGCTATAACAGAGATGAAACTAATCATGTGGACTAGCATAGTAGTAGGATACAGAGTAGAAACATGAATTCTACCATGATTTTGAACAGGAGGTACAGAAACACATACGGTGCAACGGGAGCAGCACCGTTGGCATTGAGGTTGTCGCCCATGTCCAAACACCACATAGACATGGTCTTTGAGCACGGTTCATAGTCGTTCCACGCTCGGGCATTGAAGTTTGTAACTATTTTAGATTAGAATATACTACTCCTCCGGTGCTAGTAGTAGAGCAGAGTCCTACTCTACTACTCTACTCAAGCAAGTTAGGGCATAGCACTGTAGGGAGTACCAGTACTGTGATCACTCAAGCAAGTTGTCTGGCATCGACATGACCCTACACTGCTGGTATGTGTCTCGTAAGTCAAGCGGCGTGTTGTAGTCATCATCACATGTCCACTTCCCGCAGCACATATTCGCTTCTCCATCTTTGTCCGCACATAATCTCGTCCAATCTTCCATCCCCGCTAAGGCACCTCCCCCCTCGTCCAAAACCCAAGCACTAACCATGGCAGAACCGAGCAGTGTCCGCCAAAAGAGTGGCTGGAATTCGCTCCCCACAGAGGTAATCAAGCTCATTGTTTCATGTGTGGACAATCTCAGTACCATGCCGCTCGCCGCATGCTCGTCGGGGCTGTACCGTTTACTCATAGCCCTCAGGTCGGAGCTTTTTAAGCCAGCTCCTTGCTTGCTGATGCCGCCTGATCTTCAGAAATGGCGTGTCACACAGCATAACGATCGTAGGGTGGCGAGCATAAACCCCCTTGACTGCGATCCGATCCCCGTCAGCCTCAACTACATTAATGCTATGTACCGGGTCGGCGTGAACACGTCTTGGATGGTGCTCATCGACGGTCGCGGCAGCTGGATGCTCGTGGAGGACTACACCCGGCGATTGATCCCCCTTCCTTCGATTAACACTGCACTACTTTGGCACCGCGACCCAGAATACTCGGAATCTTATAGTAGCCAACATGATACCAAGTTTGATTTGCTCAAGGTTGTAATCTGCCAAGTGCCCACAAGACCTGCGAATTATAAAGACTTCAGGCTAATTGCGTTCTTCAACCGCGGTCTCACCTATCTGACAGGTCACTGCAGTAAGTGGATAAATCTGCACGTCCATCGCAGGATCATACATCCTCCATGGTTCTCTGATGCCATTGAAAACAAGG
The DNA here is from genome assembly GCF_018294505.1 of Triticum aestivum. Taxonomy (NCBI): domain Eukaryota; kingdom Viridiplantae; phylum Streptophyta; class Magnoliopsida; order Poales; family Poaceae; genus Triticum; species Triticum aestivum. The sequence continues at coordinate 569,537,695 of NC_057797.1, forward strand.
GCTTCATTTACGCTGTCGACTCCTTCTATGGCTGGACGTATTGCTGGCCTACTCCAGTCATCGCTACAAACGGCTGTTACAACAGTATGTTGCTTTCCTATGATATCATGATGGCTTGCTTATATTACTATCAACATTTGCTGAAAAAATATTCATGCTCATAACATGTTGTTCTTAAGATTGACTAAATCAAGAGCCCTTTTTTATTTGACTCCAACTTGATATGATGTTGTAGGCCGCCTGGTGTCCCTACCCTTCCTAATCCCAGAACCTTTCAAAGAAAAGCGGCATGGCAGTTGCAGGTGGTTCCTGGCTCGATCAGACAACGGCGAAATATTGATGATCATTCGCACGTACCGGACGTGTTGTTCAAGGAATTCAATCACAGTCACTGCAAGGTCTTTTAGCAGGATCCCAGCTTCTCTGGGCCTTCAGGAATTTTTGACTAGAGGCTGGTAAGTAGCCTTGGTACACGCTCTCTGTTTGTCGGACTGAATTATCCGATTAACCAGGAGATAACCGACGGCAAGGATCATGATGGCAGCGCAGTTTCGTTCATCAGGCAAAACTATGTGTACACAGCGTACCATGCGTCTCTGCATGTACCATACCCTGATATGTGCCGCCACGCTCTGCAGCCCAAAGTAGGAGAGAGGGTCGCAAGTATCAGACTTTGACCTGCTAGCTGGAGTTTCCCCCGCCAGGCACCCATCTGGTTCAAGCCGTCAGCCAATCTCCACATCTTAATAAATAGTAACGTCTAACTGAGCCAGTTAGTTAGATGCGTACACTTGGTGTAGTAGGATCTTTATTTAGTTTGATGCATACACTTGTTCTTTTTGGTAGCCCTTTTGTAATGATGGCTGATGTTTGGTTTGGAAGAGAGAGTTGCGTCTTCACTCTTCTGGCCTACTTACTGCTTCTGTTGCACCCCCAGCCCTGGTTGCTGCTGCTGCTGTTTTCAATGTACAATCAGTAGTATATTTCGTCTATTGGTTGAATAAATGTGTTGTTAGAACGACAAACACAATGTTTTGGAAGTCGTTGCACGGTTCGATCCTTTAGTGCCCCGTACCATACGTAGCACATACTTTTTTTCGTACGGAACACATTTTCCACTTGTTGATAACATGCAGCCCACGGATGAAGGCCCAATAGAGAAGCCCATAATTAACTGGAAGGGAGGCTCTCACATGAATCCGGCCCAGGTACATGCTCATGGTCCCCTAAACATAAATAAGTAAATAAATAAATAAATAAAGCTAAATGCTCATGCACCAGTTCTTTGGGAAAATAGGTAGCCCGGTATTTCTTTTCGAAGAATACCCAAGCTAGGCCTATTTGTTTTCTCCGAATTACTTGGCTGCAAATCTTTCAAGACGAGGAGGGACGCATTCCGGCCTGGCTTAAGAGTATGGTCAATGTCTGTTAAAAGTAATATCAAAAGGGGTTGAAAATTCTAAAAAAATTATAGCAAATGGGATATAAGTTTATTTTTTTGTTTTTGTTCTTCACTAATATCTTATACGTATTTCATTGGATTTAACATGACATAGTACTAATTTATTTTTAAATTTGTTTTAGTATGGCTATTAATTTTTGGATTAAGAATATTTCGTCCCCCAGCAAAAATTTGCGAATTTTCAAAATTCCCCACATATTTAGCTAATTTTTTACCCTAGTACTGACCAGAAAATGGCCAGCAATTCTAAAAATGGAAAACATGCTGCAATAAATTCCATATGAATTAGAAAATGAGTAAAAATTATAAAAATAATAGCAAATGGGCTGTACATGCCATAGATTTAGAGGCTGACTTGTTTACGCAAGTCTTTGTCAGTGAAGACACGATTCTAGCAGCAGTGACTGTTGGATGTCCATCCAACGGCCGACGTGCTTCTTCAATCTCTGATCTTCCTGCTCCAGCCGCCTAAACTAGCGCCGGTGGGACTGCCTGCTCCCTCCTCTTGTGGCCCGCTGTGATGCCGCGCAGGCTTCCCCAACCCACCCTACTCCCTCCGCTGGCCTGGCCGCACACAATCAACTGCCTCCTTATTACGCAAAAAAATGATTCCTCCCACTGACATCTGGGGCGCACCGGTTGGGAGGTTGACCTGTGGGCCTACTAAGTTGACGCATACACAGCGCTTGTCAACTTAGTCAACAAACGATTCTAGCAGCAGTAACCGTTGGATTTGAATCAAATGGTCCTGCTGCTTCTTCAATCGCTGCTCTTCTTGCACCAGCCGTTCAAACCAGCGCCGGGGAGACCGCCTGCTCCTGCCTCCAGTGGCCGGCCGTGCTGCCGTTGAGACCTCATCACCCCCTACTACTCCCACCGCTAGTCAGGCCCTGCGGCAACGGCAGCCTCACACCGCAGCCGAACCAGTGAACCCTCGTACTCCTCTCTGTGTGGGCATCCACTGCCGCATCTTCCTCGGCTCCACGTCGTCCCCTTCCTAGGCCACGCCGTCATCCACCGCCTTGGTGCTCTCGGCGCGGCACGGTCAAGGTGGTCAATGACATTCCATCGGAAGAGTACTGTACGTGGAGAGGCTGATAGTTGGGTCCACGGCCACATCCCAGTTTTTTGTGATTTGCCAAGTAAGTCGCTTTGTCAGGCCTGTTGGGCTGCAAATCTTTCAAGACGAGGAGAGCTTTCATTCGGCTGGCCGAGGAAATGGCCCATCAGTAATGAGAAATGGGCTGTACATTTTTCAATCACATCAAACCGGCAATTAGTTTCAAATATCTTTTTTTCATTTCGAGATTTTAAATTACATTAATTTTTATGCGTGGAGAATTTGTTGGATTTTATATTGATATACATTTATTTTTTAAATCAGTTTGAATGTGAGTCGAAATTTCGGGATTAAAAACAGTTCGGACTGCACTGAAATATGCAAAATTTCGTATAATTTTTTAACTGTGGCCACAATATGGGTTGTAATGCTAACAAAAAGAATATGGGCTCCAAAAAAACCTTAATAATTAGCAAATGGGCTGTAAATTATTAGAAATAATGGCAGATGGTATGTTGTTTTCCACAGATTTGAGGCTTTCCTAAAAAAAGGTTGATGCACAAGTAGTGATTGTTGGATGGCCATCCAACGGCCGTCGTGCTTCTTCAATCTCTGCTCTTCCTGCTCCAGCTGCTCAAACAAGCGCCGGCGGGACTGCATGCTCCCTCCTCCCCGCGGCCGGCTCTGCTGCCGCGCAGGCCTCACCGCCCCACCGTACTCCCATCGCTGGCCTAGCCATCCCTCTACTCACCCACACCTGTTGTTATTCTCCGGCGACGGAAGACGAACCAATAAACCCTCGTATAGTCGTACTCCCCTCCGCGTGGGAAACAACTACCGAGTCTTCACTGCCTCCGTGTCGTTCCCTTCCTAGGTCTCGCCGTTGTCCACCGCCCTGGTGCTCTCGGCGCGGCCTGGTCAACATGGTCAACGACCGACATGCATCTGAAGTAGACTGTACATGGAGAGGCCGACAGCTAGGTCCACAGCCGCACGCAAGGAAATGCCTCCTTATTACGCGCAAAATAATGATTCCTCCACCTGACATCAGGGACCCACCAAAAGGGCCTCTGTATTTCACAAAAAAAAACGTTACCGCCGCTGACAGCTCGGACCCACCAGCTATATCTTCGCACGCAAGGAAGTGCCTCCTTATTATGCACAAAAAAAATGAATACTCCCCCTGTTAGCTGGGACCCAGTATAGTGGCAGGCTGACTTGTGGGCCAACTAAGTTGACGGGGGCGGAGGGCTTTGTCAACTTAGTCAATATGCACGATTCTCGCTCCAGTGACCGTACGATGTCCATCCAACGGCCGTAGTGCTTCTTCAACCTCTGGTCTTCTTGCTCCAGCCGCCCAAACCAGCGCCGGTCGTGCCTCATGCTCCTGCCTCCCGTGGCCGGCTGCGATGCGGCGGAGGCCTCACCTCCCCCTACTACTCCCACCGCTGGCCAGGCCATCCCTCTACTCACCCACACCCCCTGTTATTCTGCGGCGACGGCAGCCTCACACCGTAGCGAACCAGTGAACTCTCGTACTCCTCTACGCGTGGGCATCCACTTCCACGTCTTCCCCGGCTCCGCGTCGTCCCCTTCCTAGGCCTCGCCGTCATCCATCGCCCTGGTTCTCTCGGCGCGGCGTGGTCAACATGGTCAAGGAACGGCTTCCATCGGACGTGGACTGTACGTGGAGAGGCTGACAGCTGGGTCCATGGCCGTAGCAAGGAAGTGCCTCCTTATTACGTGCAAAATAATTATTCCTTCACCTGATAGTGGGGACCCACTGGACGAGCCACCGTCTTTTGTGAAAAAACATTTCCCCACTGACTGCTGGGACCCACCAGCTACATCTTCGCACGCAAGGAAGTGCCTGACAGTCGGGACCCACCTGGTCGAAGCGTACGTAGTGTTGTCATTCTGGTCGCGAACGTGTACGTACATATATACTGGTGGATGTAGAGGCACGCACGTGTCGTAGTAGAGGCGCGTACGTGTCATAGTAGAGGCGCGCACGTAGCATGTACACCTACGTACAACGGCCAGGGTGCAAGAAAGAAAATACAACCACGTATGTGTAGATATGGGCGGGGTCTCGAACGCCTACTCGCGCATACGTACGGCCAGGGCTCGTGTACATGGCTGGGTCAGAACGGAGAAACAACGTCGTCGTCGTGTTCATGGGGAGGCAATGGAATGCGTCGTGTTCATGGGGAGGCAACGGAATGCGTCATGTTCATCGGGATGCAATGGAACGCGTGGGAGCCAACCGGCTAGGTCAGAATGGAATGTGTGGTCGTGTTCATCGGGAGGGCTTGGACAGAACAAGCGATGGAAACGAGGCCTGGCGTACCGCAGAACGGAGGAAACAGACCTTCTACGGTCGAAATGGGGGTCCTGTTGATCGGGAGGGGTGTGGCATACCGCAAAATGGAGGAAAAGGACCTCCTATGGTCGAACGGGGGTCCTGTTGATCGGGAGGGGTGTGGCGTACCGCAAAACGGAGGAAACGGACCTCCTACGGTCGAAACGGGGGTCCTGTTCATCGGGAGGGGTGTGGCGTACCGCAAAACGGGACTCCACGGGATACTGTTCATCTCCACCGTTGACCTCCTCCAGCCTCCACGCGCTACCGTCGACCTCCTCCAGCCTCCACGGGCTACCGTTCATCCAGCCTCCACCGCACGCTACTCCATCGGCTACTGTTCAACCACCCCTCCACCGTCTACTGTTCATCCAGCGCTCCACACCACGGGGTCCTGTTCAACCACCCCTCCACGAGCACCCCTCCACCGTCTACTATTCATCCAGCCCTCCACCACACCACGAGGTCCTGTTCATCCAGAGACAACGCTGCCGCTCACTGTTCATCCAACCCCCGGAAATGCTCATTGTTCATCCCAGAGGCAGCATCTCGATCGGCTTCAGTTAGCAGCAGTAGTGAAGGAATCGCTCGATCGGGTTCAGTTAACATCCATTGATCGATCGCTCGGGTTCAGTAATGTGTAGCCTGCAGTGCAATCGCTCAGGTTCAGTTAGAGCCCAACGCCTCGCTCGGGTTTAGTTAGAGCCAACGCCTCGCACACACACGCGTACATGTACGAGAGAAAGGCGCATCGCTCGGCCCCCGACCTCCCATCGTAACCGGGAACTCCCCGAAATTTTCCTCGCCCTCGCTTCTACCATAGTTTTTTCCGTCATGGACGGCCCATAGAATGTCATGCAGCTGCGTCTCCGGCCCGCCCAGGACGAAAAACCCATTTTCTGTCATGATTTTTTGTCATAGAAGTAGGAGCCCACCACATCTATGATGATACCGGGTTTTGTCACAATTATCGTCATAGAAGTGTCATATGCATGACAAAAAAATTTGTTCGGCCCAAAATGTCACGGATGTGTCTTTTTTTTATAGTGTGTGGCTGCGATGCCCGCCGCCTCCTACATCCCCTCCCCGTCCCATGCGCCTGCCCCGGTGCTCCGATGGGCCGATCTCATGGAGCTGGATGACGTGGCCGCCGGCCGTCTGGTGGTGCATAGGGAGCCTGAAAGAACAAGTGCTCCCTGAGTGATTTTGGTAATTAATGTCAACATATCTCTTGTCGGACTAATACTTTTACCTAGCTAGTATATTTCAAATGAGTTCAACAGCGGAGTGGCTTGGACAAGAGGATGTGGAACCCCTTTAGGAAGCTAAGGACGAAGATTGGCAAAAGCTCAAGACTCTACATTTTCATTTTAGTGATCCAAGATCACATTGAGTCCATAGGAAAAGCCAATACTATTAAAAGGGGATGAGGTGTTGCTTAATGGCTTGCTTGCTCAAAGTGCTTAGTGATATGCTCCAAATCCCTCAACCACTTTCTCATTTTCACATATGTCCCAAACCAAAAGTCAAACTCGGCCCCACCGATTTGATCTATCCGGCACCACCGAGTTCACTTGACATAATCACTGCTAGAAACCCTAATTAGTTTGGTCTCACTGATGGAATCTTGGTCTCACCGAGATGGGCTTGCAAACTCTCTGTTACCTGTTGCAATAATTTCGGTCTCACCGAGATATGCAACCGGTTCCACCGAGTTTGCTTGACCAACTCTCTGTTTTGCTTATTACCAAAATCGGTCCCACCGAGTTTGTGTAATCGGTCAAACCGAGTTGAGGTTTTACACTAACCCTAGCACATCGGTCCCACCGAGTTGATCAGATTGGTCCCACCGAAAACTCTAACGTTCACATTTGAGCTAAATTAGTCTGACCGAGTTTCATGATTCGTTCCCGCTGAGCTTGGTAAACTGTGTGTAACGACTAGATTTTATGTGGAGGCTATATATACCCCTCCACCCACTCTTCATTCATGGAGAAAGCCATCAGAACGTGCCTACACTTCCAACATACATTTTCTGAGAGAGAACCACCTACTCATGTGTTGAGACTAAGATATTGCATTCCAACCACAAGAATCTTGATCTTTTTTTTGAAGGTTGGACAGTAGGAACACGTCCTACTGCATGTATATATTAAAAACCGAGAAGGGTGATTATGTTACAAATGTACAAAAAAAGGGGTGGCTTAATCAAATACAAAGGATAGTCAGAGAGCTAACAAGTTAATCTAGTTAGGGGATAGAAGCTAGGATGGCAGAGATGAGGTGCCTCTAATCTTCAGGGAGTCTAAAGGTAATGTTGGCAAAGTCTTTTTTAAACCTGGCTTGTCAACTGTCAACCAAAGGGGAAACCTTCCTAAAATAGTCATTATTTCTTTCCTTCCACAGACTCCACGCAGCAACCAGGAAGATGTCCATGATCATCTTACGTTGATTCCCCGTCTTAAGGTGGTTCATCATATGCAGCCGATCTCCTGTAGCAGGCCAGGTTATATTGAGCTTCAGCCAGCACCGGGTGCTAAATGTGCAGTGAAAGAAGAGATGCTCAAGGGTTTCTTCTACGTGATCACCACAAAGGAGACAGTCCAGGTTGGTCCCAATGTTGTAGTGCCTCCTGCTGAGCATTTCCGAGTGTTGAGACGATCAACTAGAAGAAACCAACTGAAAACTTTGATCTTGGGGACACTTTTATCTTTCCAGAGCCAACGAAACGCCTCGTGAACCTGAAGTTCTTGGAAACAAAACTTGTAGTACGCCGTAGTCTTGAATGTGGCCGAGCCCCAGGTGCATATCCAAACATCTCTCTCATCTGAGAGTGCAGTGGAGGAGACCACATTTTGGATCCTTCTAAGTTCATCATGGGCTTGAGTTGAAAGGGGTAGGTGAAAAGCTTCACGGACGTCGGATATAGTGAGGATACTCCAAACCGAGGCATCCTCTCTAGTAGTATAAGAGAAGGCCCTAGGGAATTGTTCCTCAAGGATGTGATTACACCAGTCGTCCTTCCAAAAAAGGGCCGTCTCTCCGCTATGAATTTGGACCTTGGTCACACCTTGGTACGTTGGCATGAGTTGATCAATTCACGCCACCAATGGGAGCCACAAGGAGGGGATGCATGCGGGAGGGTGGCCACATAGTAGGTGTTCCAAATCAAACTAACCCAGGGGATGTCCATTTGGTTGTAGAATTTGTGTAGAATTTTGAGCAGCAAAGAATCGTTTTGGACTTTGAGATTGAGAACGCCCAAGCCACCTTTCTCCTTAGGGCAACAAACCATGTCCCAGGAAGCCAAAGAGTTGCACTTGTCACCAACTCACCATTATCTGTTTTCTTGATCCAGAGGCAATGTCGTCGAATTTTGTCCAATTGTTCAATATTTTTTCTAGGGAGTCGGAGAACACCCATGGGATAGATAGCCAGAGACGTGAGAAGTGAGTTCATGATAACCCACAAGTATAGGGGATCGCAACAGCTTTCGAGGGTAGAGTATTCAACCCAAATTTATTGATTCGACACAAGGGGAGCCAAAGAATATTCTCAAGTATTAGCAGCTGAGTTGTCAATTCAACCGCACCTGGAAACTTAGTATCTGCAGCAAAGTGTTTAGTAGCAAAGTAATATGATAGTGATGGTAACGGTAACAAAAGAGTAATGAAAGCAAAGTAATGTTTTTGGTGTTTTGTAGTGATTGTAACAATAGCAACGGGAAAGTAAATAAGCGTAAACCAGTATATGGAAAGCTCGTAGGCATCGGATCAATGATGGATAATTATGCCGGATGCGGTTCATCATGTAACAGTCATAACATAGGGTGACACAGAACTAGCTCCAATTCGTCAATGTAATGTAGGCATGTATTCCGAACATAGTCATACGTGCTTATGGAAAAGAACTTGCATGACATCTTTTGTCCTACCCTCCCGTGGCAGCGGGGTCCTTACGGAAACTAAGGGATATTAAGGCCTCCTTTTAATAGAGAACCGGAACAAAGCATTAGCACATAGTGAATACATGAACTCCTCAAACTACGGTCATCACCGGTAAGTATCCCGATTATTGTCACTTCGGGGTTAACGGATCATAACACATAATAGGTGACTATAGACTTGCAAGATAGGATATAGAACTCTCATATATTGACGAAAACATAATAGGTTCAGATCTGAAATCATGGCACTCGGGCCCTAGTGACAAGCATTAAGCATAGCAAAGTCATAGCAACATCAATCTCAGAACATAGTGGATACTAGGGATCAAACCCTAACAAAACTAACTCGATTACATGGTGAATCTAATCCAACCCATCACCGTCCAGCAAGCGTACGATGGAATTACTCATGCACGGCGGTGAGCATCATGAAATTGGTGATGGAGGGTGGTTGGTGATGACGACGGCGACAAATCCCCCTCTCCGGAGCCCCGAACGGACTCCAGATCAGCCCTCCCGAGAGGTTTTAGGGCTTGGCGGCGGCTCCGTATCGTAAAATGTGATGATTTCTTCTCTTCTATTTTTTCTCCCGGAAAGCAGTTATATAGAGTTGGAGTTAGAGTCGGGGGGTCTCCAGGGGGCCCACGAGGTAGGGGGGCGCACCCTAGGGGGGGTGCCCCCCACCCCCGTGAGAAGGGTGTAGGCCCCCTAGTCTTCATCTTTGGCGAGGATTTTTTATTATTTATTGTAAGATATTTCGTGGAGTTTTAGGTCATTCCGAGAACTTTTGTTTTCTGCACATAAAACAACATCATGGCAATTCTGCTGAAAACAGCGTCAGTCCGGGTTAGTTCCATTCAAATCATACAAGTTAGAGCAAAACAAGGGCAAAAGTGTTTGGAAAAGTAGATACAACGGAGACGTATCAACTCCCCCAAGATTAAACCCTTGCTTGTCCTCAAGAAATTCAGTTGACAAACTGAAAGAAATAAAGAAAAACTTTTACAAACTTTGTTTGCTCTTGTTGTTGTAAATATGTCAAGCTAGCATTCAAGTTTTCAGCAAAGATTATAACTAACCACATTTGCAATAATTCTCAGGTCTCATGATTACTCATATCAATAACATAATCAACTAGCAAGCCATAATAATAAATCTCGGATGAAAACACTTTCTCAAAACAATCATAATATGATATAACAAGATGGTATCTCGCTATCCCTTTCTGAGACCGCAAAACATAAATGCAGAGCACCTTTAAAGATCAAGGACTGACTAGACATTGTAATTCATGGTAAATGAGATCCAATCATAGTCACACCCAATATAAATTAACAGTAATGAATGCAAATGACAGCTCCACTCTCCAGCTAGTGCTTTTTAATAAGAGGGTGATGACTCAACATAAAAGTAAATAGATAGGCCCTTCGCAGAGGGAAGCAGGGATTTGTAGAGGTGCCAGAGCTCGGTTTTAAAATAGAGGTGAATAATGTTTTGAGCGGTATACTTTCATTGTCAACATAACAACCAAGAAATGGCGATATCTTCCATGCTACACACATTATAGGCGGTTCCCAAACAGAATGGTAAAGTTTATACTCCCCCTCCACCAACAAACATCAATCCATGGCTTGCTCGAAACAACGAGTGCCTCCAACATACATCAGGTCCCAGGGGGAGTTTTGTTTGCAATTATTTTGATTTAGTTTGCATAAAGCATGGGACTATGCATCCCGGTGACCAGCCCTTTATCTCGTGAGTGAGGAGCGGAGTCCACTCCTCTTGAGAATAACCCGCCTAACATGGAAGATACAGACAACCCTAGTTGATACATGAGCTATTCGAGCATACAAAACAGGATGGTTATTTGAAGGTTTAGAGTTTAGCACATACAAATTTACTTGGAACGGCAGGTAGATACCACATATAGGAAGGTATAGTGGACTCATGTGGAATAACTTTGGGGTTTAAGGAGTTTGGATGCACAAGCAGTATTCCCGCTTAGTACAGGTGAAGGCTAGCAAAAGACTGGGAAGCGACCAACTAGAGAGCGACAACAACCATGTACATGCGTTAAAATTAATAAACATTGGATGCAAGCATGAGTAGGATATAATCCATCATGAACATAAATATCGTGAAGGATATGTTGATTTGTTTCAACTACATGCGTGAACATGTGCCAAGTCAAGTCACTTAAATCATTCAGAGGAGGATACCACCCTATCATACCACATCATAACCATTTTAATAGCATGTTGGCACGCAAGGTAAACCATTATAACTCATAGCTAATCAAGCATGACATAAGCAACTATGATCTCTAATTGTCATTGCAAACATGTTTATTCATAACAAGCTGAATCAAGAACGATGAACTCATCATATTTACAAAAACAAAAGAGGTCGAGTTCATACCAGCTTTTCTCATCTCAGTCAGTCCATCATATATCATCATAATTGCCTTTCACTTGCACGACCGAACGATGTGAATAATAATAAGAGTGCACGTGCAGTGGACTAAGCTGGAATCTGCGAGCATTCAATAAACAGGAGAAGACAAGGCAATATGGGATCTTTTGTCAGATAAATAATAGTGCATATAAGAGCCACTTCAACAGTTTAATCAAGGTCTTCTCCTACTGACCCCAAAGAAAAGAAAAGAAATAAAACTATTTACATGGGAAAGCTCCCAACAAGAAAGAAGAACATGAAATACTTTTGGGTTTTCTTTTTAATTACTACTACAACATGGAAAGTAAATTAATTAAAAGCTACAACTAATTTTTTTGGTTTTTTCTTAAGGTTTATCAAATACACAAGAAGAAAGCATAAAAGAAAATAAACTTGCATGGATGATACAATGAAAAAGTATGAGCACCGACATCTGGAAATGAGTGTGTGTGTGAACATAAATGTAATGTCGGTGAGAAATACGTACTCCCCCAAGCTTAGGCTTTTGGCCTAAGTTGGTCTATGGCCACGGCTAGCCTGGCTGATATCCATAATAATAGTTGTTGGGGTCGTACTGTGATGAGGAAGAAGAAGGCTCCGATTGCCACTGGTTGGCAATCATCTCCGGATCCCACTGATAGTTAGACTGTTGTGAAGGATCAAATTGTGGTTCCGGTTCTGGCTCCTCAGCTGGTGCAGGGTTCCGGTAGGCATGGATAGCCGTCAACGAAACAAGGTACTTGCCTACAGTCAAATCAAACAAAGCAGGAGCAGGCAAGGTAATAGTCGCAGGATGATGTTTATTAAAGAACAATTGATATTTAAGCTCTCCTGCCCTATTCTTAACAATAAAATCATGTGCCACCATACTTTTATAATCTAAATAAACACGAGGCGGCACTTTTTCTTCCTTCTCAGCATGCCTAATAGGTATGTTAAAATCTGCAGCTATGCATGTGGCATAGACGCCTCCAAAGATGGGACCCTTAGTACGGTTCATACTTAACCGTCTAGCAATAATTCCGCCCATACTAAAAGTGTTATCACTGTATAAACCTTGGAGCAAAATAATAATATTAGGGATACTAAGGTTTCCAGAGTTTCCACGACCAATTAAGCAACGACTAGCAAATAATGCAAAGTAATGTAAGATAGGAAAATGTATGCTAGTGATTCGTGCATCGGAAACCTTCCTAGTTTCCCCTACCGTGGTAGTATTAATAAATCCCTCCACATCATCATGATGTGGTTCTTCTGTCTTGCCCCCAAAAGGGACTAAACAAATCCGACAGAAATCATAAAGTGACATCTCCTTATGCTCATCATATAAATGAAACTCCACAGTAGGTAGTGAGCTCCTAGAATGAAAATGAAAGTTTTGCACAAAGGTATTTGTGAACAAGAGATACTGATTGCATTGGTCGTGGAGGAAAGTGGTGAGGCCTGCATTATGAGCCAACTCATGAAAATCTTCATAAATCTCGGCTGCTCTCAAGAAATCCTCGGAAGGCCATTCACATGCCTGAACCTCCGCGGTGCGCAGCAAATTATACTTAGGCTTCGGTGCCTTTTCCTTCGAGCTTTGGCTCGATGAGCCCCTCAATAATCTCCTCATCATTTTCTGAAAAATTCCGAAATTTTTAGTAACTTCAAAATAAAAGTAAAGCAAACTCAATAATATTGATAGCAACTACTCCTACAAGTGCCTAGGGCCTATATCATGCATCAAAACTACTTTTGACCATATAAATTTGACATGCAAGCTCAAGAATAGGGTCACCTAAGCAGCAAAAATTTGCAATGAATAAAGCACTAGAACAAAAACTAATTGGACCAATGGAGGAGTCACATACCAAGGAACAATCTCCCCAAGCAGTTCTGTGAGAGGTGCTTTGAGCGAGGAGATCGAAAATGGTAGCAAAACGAGCTTGGACTCGGGTTTGAGCTGGTTTTTCGTGTTTGGGGGACGAAGATGAAGTGTGTGGCTGAAAGAATAAGTGGAGGAGGGCCACCGTGGGCCCACGAGGTAGGGGGGCGCGCCCTAGGGGGGTGGGCGCGCCCTCCACCCTTGTGGCAAGGTGGTTGGCCCCCTGGTGTGTTCTTTGTTCCATAAATCCTCAAATATTCTATAAAAAATCATATTTAATTTTCAGGGCATTTGGAGAACTTGTATTTTCGAGGTATTTTTATATTGCACGGATAATCAGATAACAGACAGAAAATTATTTATTTTTACTTTATTTCAACTAAATAACAGAAAGTATAGAAAGGGTACAGAGAGTTGTGCTTCTAGTTTCATCCATCTCATGCTCATCAAAAGGAATCCACTAACAAGGTTGATCAATTCTTGTTAACAAACCCATTCTGATTAACATGAAACCGGAGAAATTTCGAATAACACTAGGTTACCTCAACAGGGATATGCACATCCCCAATAATAAGTATATCATATTTCTTCATGGCAGTAGGAAGAGGAAATTCAAAACCTCCAAAGATAATCAATGGAATTTTTCCGATAGAATTGATACTATGAACTTGAGGTTGTTTCCTCGGAAAGTGTACCGTATGCTCATTACCATTAACATGAAAAGTGACATTGCCTTTGTTGCAATCAATAACAGCCCCTGCAGTATTAAGAAAAGGTCTTCCAAGAATAATAGACATACTATCGTCCTCGGGAATATCAAGAATAACAAAGGCCGTTAAAATAGTAACGTTTGCAACTACAACAGGCACATCCTCACAAATACCGACAGGTATAGCAGTTGATTTATCAGCCATTTGCAAAGATATTTCAGTAGGTGTCAACTTATTCAAATCAAGTCTACGATATAAAGAGAGAGGCATAACACTAACACCGGCTCCAAGATCACATAAAGCAGTTTTAACATAGTTTCTTTTAATGGAGCATGGTATAGTACGTACTCCTGGATCCCCAAGTTTCTTTGGTATTCCACCCTTAAAAGTATAATTAGCAAGCATGGTGGAAATTTCAGCTTTAGGTATCTTTCTTTTATTTGTAATAATATCTTTCATGTACTTAGCATAAGGATTTGTTTTGAGTATATCAGTCAATCGCATACGCAAAAATATAGGTCTAATCATTTCAGCAAAGCGCTCAAAATCTTCATCATCCTTTTTCTTGGATGGTTTGGAAGGAAAATGCATGGGTTTCTGAACCCAAGGTTCTCTTTCTTTACCATGTTTCCTAGCAACAAAGTCTTTCTTATCATAACGTTGATTCTTTGATTGTGGGTTATCAAGATCAACAACATGTTCAATTTCTATATCATTATCATTACTAGGTTGAGCATTATTATGAACATCATCATTAACATTTTCATTAGGTTCATGTTCATTACCAGATTGTGTTTCAGCATCAGACATAGAGATATCATTTGGATTATCAGGTGGTTCAGCAATAGGTTCACTAGAAGTTTGCACAGTTCTATCATTTTTCTTTTTCTTCTTTTTAGAAGAACTAGGTGCATCAATTTTATTTCTCTGAGAATCTTGCTCAATTCTCTTAGGGTGGCCTTCAGGATACAAAGGTTCCTGAGTCATTCTACCAGTTCTAGTAGCCACTTTAACAACATAATCATTTTTCTTACTATTCATCTCATTGAGCAATTCTTTTTAAGCTTTAAGTACTTGTTCTACTTGAGTGGTAACCATAGAAGCATGTTTGCTAACAAGTTTAAGTTCACCTCTAATATTAGCCATATAATCACCCAAGTATTTAATCATATCATGATCTTGTTTTAATTGTCTACCAAAATAAGCATTGAAGTATTCTTGCTTAAACATAAAATTATCAAACTCATCCAAGCATTGACTAGCAATTTTAGCAGGAGGGGTTTCAGCTTTATCATATCTATAGAGAGAATTTACCTTTACTACATGTGTTGGGTTATCGAGGTCTGGAGGTTCTTCAATAAATAAAGGATTAAGATCATATATTTCTTCATCAGGCGGTAAATTGAGACCATGTATTTATTCAATAGGAGGTAAATTCGTAACATCTTCAGCTTTAATACCTTTTTCTTTCATAGATTTCTTTGCCTCTTGCATATCTTCAGGACTAAGAAAAAGAACACCTCTCTTCTTCGGAGTTAGTTTAGGAATAGGATCATTAATTGGAGCAGGGGCTGGCTCAAGAGGTACCCAATTATTTTCATTTGTCAACATATTATTCAATAAGATTTCATCTTCATCCGGTGTTCTTTCCCTGAAAAGAGAACCAGCACAACTATCCAGGTAATCTCTGGAAGCATCGGTTAGTCCATTAGAAAAGATATCAAGTATTTCATTTTTCTTAAGAGGATGATCAGGCAAAGCATTAAGTAACTTGAGAAGCCTCCCCCAAGCTTGCGGGAGACTCTCTTCTTTAATTTGCACAAAGTTGTATATTTCCTTTAAAGCAGCTTGTTTCTTATGAGTAGGGAAATATTTAGCAGAGAAGTAGTAAATCATATCCTGGGGACTACGCACACAACCAGGATGAAGAGAATTAAACCATATCTTAGCATCACCCTTTAATGAGAACGAAAATATTTTAAGGATATAAAAGTAGCGAGATCTCTCATCATTAGTGAACAGGGTGGCTATATCATTTAATTTAGTAAGATGTGCTACAATAGTTTCAGATTCATAACCATGAAAAGGATCAGATTGAACCAAAGTAATTATATCAGGATCAACAGAGAATTCATAATCCTTATCAGCAATACATATAGGTGAAGTAGCAAAAGCAGGGTCAGGTCTCATCCTAGCAATTGGAGATTGCTTATTCCATTCAGCTAATAACCTTTTGAGTTCATATCTATCTTTGCAGGCTAAAATAGCTAAAGAAGCATCTTGATCAAATAAATAACCCTCAGGAATAACAAGTGATTCTTCATCATCACTTTTATCTTCATAATCAGATTCAATATTTTCAGTCTCTCTAGCCCTAGCAAGTCGTTCCTCTAGAAAATCACTAAGTGGCATAGTAATATCAGGCATAGAGGTAGTTTCATCATAAGTATCATGCATAACAGAAGTAGCATCATCAAACATGCGACATATCAGAACGAATAGCAGAATCAGGTTTAGGTGTCTCAAGCTTACTCATAACAGAAGGTGAATCAAGTGCAGAGCTAGATGTCAGTTCCTTAATTACCTCCCCTCGTAGTTGAGGGATAGATCTTAGTTTTTGGATCTCTCGAGTTCTTCATAGTGTCCAGCAGATATAAATCCCAAGTGACTCAAAGAACAGAGCTATGCTCCCCGGCAACGGCGTCAGAAATTAGTCTTGATAACCCACAAGTATAGGGGATCGCAACAGCTTTCGAGGGTAGAGTATTCAACCCAAATTTATTGATTCGACACAAGTGGAGCCAAAGAATATTCTCAAGTATTAGCAGTTGAGTTGTCAATTCAACCGCACCTGGAAACATAGTATCTGCAGCAAAGTGTTTAGTAGCAAAGTAGTATGATAGTGATGGTAACGGTAACAAAAGAGTAGTGAAAGCAAAGTAATGTTTTTGGTGTTTTGTAGTGATTGTAACAATAGCAACGGGAAAGTAAATAAGCGTAAACCAGTATATGGAAAGCTCATAGGCATCGGATCAATGATGGATAATTATGCCGGATGCGGTTCATCATGTAACAGTCATAACATAGGGTGACACAGAACTAGCTCCAATTCATTAATGTAATGTAGGCATGTATTCCGAATATAGTCATATGTGCTTATGGAAAAGAACTTGCATGACATCTTTTGTCCTACCCTCCCGTGGCAGCGGGGTCCTTACGGAAACTTACCCAATTTGTACTCCAACTCTTGCCGTTTCTGGCGTTAAGTTATATTTTTTTCCTCGGGTTCGGGTTTTGTCTCTGTGTGTTGTTGTCGTTGTCATGCATCTCATATCATGTCATTGTGTGCATTGCATTTGCATACGTGTTCGTCTCATGCATTCGAGCTTTTTCCCCGTTGTCCGTTTTGCATTCCGGCGCTTCGTTCTCCTCCGGTGGTGTTTTCTAGCTTTCTTTCATGTGTGGGGATTAAACATTTCTGGATTGGACCGAGACTTTCCAAGCGGCCTTGGTTTACTACCAGTAGACCGCCTGTCAAGTTTCGTGCCATTTGGACTTCATTTGATACTCCAACGGTTAACCGAGGGACCGAAAAGGCCTTGTGTGTGTTGCAGCCCAACACCCCTCCAATTTGGCCCAAAATCCACCAAACTCTGCTCCATGTCCTATAGCATTCGATCACGATCGCGTGGCTGAAAACCGCACCTCATTTGGACTCTCCTAGCTCCCTCTATGCCTATAAATAGGTCCTCCTCGAGAATCCCGGATCCCCTCCTCCTCAAACCCTAGATCCAGCCCACCGCGCTGCGCCGGACAAAACCAGCACCGACGGACATGTCCGCCGCGCCCGTCCGCCGCCACGTGGCGTGCTGCCATTCGCCGCCCCACTTCGCCACCGCCGCCGGCCCGGGAGGCCCAGGAGGGGCCCCCGAGGCCCAGTCACCCGGCCGCCGCCGCCCGGGGCGTCGC
>NC_057797.1:569556068-569558320 GCF_018294505.1 Triticum aestivum
CCGCCACCGCCGCGCTCGGCCGCGCTGGCCTCCCCGTCGCCCGGCCTCCCCGGCCCTTCTCCTCGCCGGCCCGACCACCTACGAGCTCGCCGGAGCTACAGTACATCGCCGGAGCCACCTCAGGTTGCGTGCCCGAAACCCTAGATCCAGATCTGGGGTAGTTTTTTTCACTTAGTCCCGGATATTTTTAGTTCATATGCTCATGTTCGTGGCTCCGTAATTTTGCATCCGTAGCTCCGATTCATGCATATAGCATATCAAAATGTTCATATCAGAGAGTACATCATTACATACCATTGCATCATTTTCATTTGAGCTCATCTTGATGCCCAAAATTCTGTTAGAAGAGGGCTACTTGAGTTAATTGTCAGATCTGCTACTCCGTTTAGCACTTTTGTCATTTTTGCCATGATTATTGTGTGCATGATATGCCCGTGAGTTCTTCATATGTTTTGTTAAGGGTTTTGTCATCTTCCCAGAGGTGCAACCCATGTATTTTTAGGATGTGTGTGGTGACTTGTGCAAGCTTGCAAAGTGGTGCACTTGCTAATTCTGCTTTCAGGGACTTAGTGATTTCACTAAGTCCTGGGATTGTTTAGTTCATGATGCCATATGTTCATGTTGTTTCCTAGTGATCCGTGCCTGTTTTGAGGATGATCAGTAAGGGAGTTTTGTTAATGTTGTAGTGCTCTATCCATCCATGTCTTTGTTTGCATTTATGGAGCACCCTAGCTTGAGTCAATCGAGCTCTACTTTTGCTTCGTTGCGAATCTGGGCAGATTGTCAACTTGTTTGCGATTTTGCCGATGTTATTATAGTTGTTCCGTGCATGCTATGTCATTGTTCTTGCCATGTCTAGCTTGCATTTTGTGCCTTCTTAAGGGATGTATGCTTGTATTGCCATGACTTGCACCGTAGTGAGTGCATCGAGCTCGTAAACATGCCTTCGTGAGTTATGTTTCAGCATGTCCCAGTTTTCACTAAGTCTGAAAACTGATTATATTTTTGCTATGTTCGTGTGCTTGTTAGTATGTTTTGTGATCCCTTTTGGCTCAAGGTCACTAAGGGACTTTTGTTAATCTTGTTGAGTAGCTCCATGCCATGTCTTTCTTTGTCATGTTCAGGTCCTGTAGCATGTTGTTTTGTTGCTCCGAAGAGGGCTATATGATCTGAAATTCCAGACATGTGTTAATTTCACTAAGTCTGAGATCTGTTTTACCATTTGCGTTTTTGCCATGCTTGTTTGAACCTGTTAATGGATGATTTGGCCGTAGCTCAGTGCTAGACTTTTCTTAAGCATCTTGCGTGCATCCCTGCCATGTATGTTGTTGTCATGTTTGGGTGCTGTAGCATGTTCATTTCATTGCATTTAGATGCCTACTTGCTGTAAATCGCAGACCGGTGTCATTTTTGAATCGCTTGCCATTTCCAAACCGTAACTCCGATTCCGGCGTTCTTTATATCGTTTTCAAGCGATTTCATCTCATCTTTCCAGTGGTACACTTGGATTTCCAAGTTGAGGCCAGGTTCATGCATTTCCTATCATATCTTGCATTTTGCATCCCGCATCGCATCCCGCATAGCATATCATCATTTCATCATATTGCTTGGTCTTGCACGTGGTTGATTGTATCCTTGTTGCTTGTTTGTTTTGTTTGGGTAGAGCCGGGACACGAGTTCGCTAACGAGGATCCCGTTGAGTTTGCTCTTGAGGATCCAGTCAATTCTGACAACTGTGCAGGCAAGATGATCATACCCTCGAAATCACTACTATCTTTGCTATGCTAGTTTGCTCGCTCTTTTGCTATGCCATTGCTACGATGCCTACCACTTGCTTGCAAGCCTCCCAAATTGCCATGTCAAACCTCTAACCCACCTTGTCCTAGAAAACCGTTGATTGGCTATGTTACCGCTTTGCTCAGCCCCCTCTTATAGCGTTACTAGTTGCAGGTGAAGATTGGAGGCCGTTCCTTGTTGGAACATCTTTTATTTACTTGTTGGGATATCATTATATTGCCATGTTATCTTAATGCATCTATATACTTGGTGAAGGGTGAAAGGCTCGGCCTCTCGCCTAGTGTTTTGTTCCACTCTTGCCGCCCTAATTTCCGTCATATCGGTGTTATGTTCCCGGATTTTGCGTTCCTTGCGCGGTTGGGTTATAATGGGAACCCCTTGATAGCTCGCCTTGATTAAAACTTTTCCAGCAATGCCCAACCTTGGTTTTACCATTCGCCACCTAGCCTCTTTTT
>NC_057797.1:569558627-569565822 GCF_018294505.1 Triticum aestivum
GGGCAGCCTGCGGGACCACCTCGGGGAAACTTGAGGGTTGGTTTTACTCGTAGATTGACCTATCTGAGTGTGCCCTGAGAACGAGATATGTGCAGCTCCTATCGGGATTTGTCGGCACATTCGGGCGGTGTTGCTGGTCTTGTTTTAACCTGTCGAAGTGTCTTGAATTACCGAGAAACTGAGTCTGATCGGAACATCTTGGGAGGAGGTCTATTCCTTCGTTGACCGTGAGAGCTTGTCATGGGCTAAGTTGGGACTCCCCTGTAGGGATTGAACTTTCGAAAGCCGTGCCCGCGGTTATGGGCAGATGGGAATTTGTTAATGTCCGGTTGTAGACAACTTGAACCTTAATTAATTAAAAATGAATCAACTGAGTGTGTTACCGTGATGGCCTCTTCTCGGCAGAGTCCGGGAAGTGGACACGGTGTTGGAGTAATGTTTGCGCAGGTTGCTCTCTAGTTTCTCGCTCGTGCTTTGCCTCCTCTTCTCGCTCTCTTTTGCGAATAAGTTAGCCACCATCCTTGCTAGTCGCTTGCTGCAGCTCCACATATATTGTACCTTGTCACACCTATAAGCTTAAATAGTCTTGATCACGAGGGTGCGAGATTGCTGAGTCCCTATGGCTCATAGATTACTATTACACCAGATGCAGGGCCTGATGATTCCGCTCCAGGAGACGCGTGTGAGCTCAAGTGGGAGTTCGACGAAGACTCTCAACGATACTATGTTTCCTTTCCCGGTGATCAGTAGTGGTGCCCAGTTGGGGGTGATCGGGACCGTGTCGCATGTTGGGTTCTCTTTTATTTTGGCGCCGTAGTCGGGCCTTGAGTGTGTGGATGATGTAATGTTATTAATGTACTTGATTGACGTGGCGAGTGTAAGCCAACTATGTTATCTCCCCTTTTATTATTATTCTATGGGATGTTGTGAAGATTTCCTAACTTGCGACATATGCCTTCAATGCGATTATGTCTCTAAGTCGTGCCTCAACACGTGGGAGCTATAGTCGCATCGAGGGTGTTACAAGTTGGTAATCAGAGCCTTCCCCGACCTTAGGAGCCCCATTGCTTGATCGTTCTTAGCGGCCGAGTTGTGTCTAGAAAAAAATGTTTTGAGTCTTTAGGAATTATATATCGGAGAGTTTGGGAATTCTTTTTACTTCCCAGTCTCCTCATCGCTCTGGTAAGGCATCCTGACATAGAGATTTGACTCTTCTCTTCTCAAATTTCACTAAAAAAATTTAGGATCACGCGGGTATCTTGGAATTGTTCCGATGGTTTTATGATGAGAACATTGACTTGGTGCCTCCTGTCAGGGGTTTAGTGGAAGTGTCCCGGGGAGTTGAGCTCTAAGGTGTTGTCATCATAATTTTATCGTTGCAGTTCTGGAATACCTGAGTTTAGTACGCCGACATCGAAAATCTCTTTTATGCAGTTCGTTGGTGAGATAACCTCGACGCCTCCCAGTACTAGGGCGGGAGTTCGGGAGTATCGCCATAACTTGTATAACGGATGCTTTTCGAAGGTTGAGGTAGATGGTTTCTGAAGGTTTCTTGGTTATGTGTTGAAGGATGGATATAGCTGGATGTAGGATTTGCTAGTTTGGGTGAGATATTATGCTTCCCCTGTATCCCCAACACCTGATTGCATAACCGGAAAGGTTCGGGAGTTTCATAGGTGGGAATTCTAGTAGCTCCAGTTTTTCTTCCACGGATATTGGTTTGAGATTGGGATTTCTTACCGATTATTCATTCTTGATCCGTACCTTGTTGGTTTATTTCTCTACCTTAATTCTACGTGGCTTCTCAATTTATGGATATGTGACCATTTCAAGAGGAATGCATTCGTTCATTTGTTCGGATCTGAAGACTATATGTTGCAATTTTCATTCCGTTGGATTCAGCTTCAAAATTTATCTGTCAATGTGCTAATGGTGGTCAACCTCTTCAGGATGGCTCCCCCAACGCGCACGACTCCGAATCATGATCCGCCACCACCTCCACCTCCTCCAGAGGCATGGCAAGCTGTGATGGCCGCAACCAATGCAAATACACAATTGATCATGCAAATTCTTCAAGAGCGCAATCAAGGCAGTCATGGGAATCAAGGCAGCAATCAGAGTCACTTTGCTACACTCAACCAGTTCCTTGCTAACGGGCCAAAGACTTTCAGCAATTGTGTTGAGGCAACCGATGCTGACGATTGGCTTGTGGATCTGTGCAAGCATTTCGAGTGCAGTAACGTCAGGCTTGAGGACTTTGTTAAGTTCGCTTCCTTCCAACTCAAAGATCAAGCTGCAGAATGGTTCCAGCAGTACAAGGACTCTAGAGGTGGACGTGTTATCACTTGGGATAATTTCCATCGAGATTTCCGAGCTCATCATATTCCGCAGAGCGTGGTTGAAAGCAAGCGTGAGGAATTCCGCAATCTGAAGCAAGGCTCTTTGTTTGTCTATGACTACAACAAGTTGTTCCAGAAGCTCACCCACTTTGCCAAGCAGGACGTCCCTGATGAGAAGAGCATGATATACCAGTTCAGGGGTGGTCTCAGAGAAGAGATTCATCTAGCTCTTGTTCTCTTTGAGCCCTTGAGGTACGATGAGTTCTACAACATGGCACTGAAGCAAGAGGCTGCTCAGTTGAGGTGTGATGCTTCCAAGAAGCGAGTCAGAGATGCTACTCCTTCTTCCTCTACTCAAGTGGCCAAGCAGCATAAGTTTTGGCTTCCTCCTCCTCCGTTCCGTCAGCCGTATCAGCAGAAGAGCAAAGGTGGCAGTGGTTCTTCCCACCCACCCAACCCTGGCTTTCAGAACAAGACTTCGTCTCAAGCTCCAAGATCGAGTGCTCCGTATCTTCGTCCGCTTTTAGAGGTCACGTGCAACAAGTGCCAACAGAAGGGTCACTATGCCAACAAGTGTCTCAACCAGAGGCGTCTTCCTCCTCCTCCTCATGTCAGATCGGCAAGTACAGCTGTGGTCAAGCATAACCCCAAGCACGCCAAGGTCAATTTGATGAATGCAGCTCAGGCAGAGGACTCGTCAGATGTGATCATGGGTAACCTTCCTGTTAATGATATTCCTGCTAGAGTTCTTTTTGACACGGGTGCATCGCATTGTTTCATGTCAAAGCCATTTTCTACCAAGCATGAGTTCGTTTCTTCTCATTTGGGTAAACAAATGGATATCGTTTATCCTGGCAGACGTTTGAGTGCTAGTCTGGAGGTGCCAGATGTTACTATCACGTCGGGCGACTACAAGTTCCTTTCTTCCCCAATGGTTCTTGGTAACTCGGATATTGATCTTATTCTCGGGATGGATTGGCTTTCTAAGCACAAGGCTCAGCTTGATTGTGCAGCCAGGCAGATTCAAGTGACTCATTCGTCTGAGGATGTAATTGTCTTTGCCGCTCGGGATAATACCATCCGCCTGTTTTCTATCAATGAGAAGGGTGAATTGGACGCCATCTCTCAAATTCCAGTTGTTTGCGAATATCAAGACGTCTTTCCAGAAGAGCTCCCAGGAATGCCTCCGCACCGGCCAGTTGAATTCGTTATTGATCTTGAGCCTGGCACGGAACCTGTGTGCAAACGTCCTTACAAGCTCCTACCTGAAGAGTTGAAGGAGTTGAAGAAGCAACTCGATATGCAAGAGAAAATGGGTCTCATCCGGCCTAGTTCTTCTCCGTGGGGTTGTGGTGTTCTTTTTGTGAAGAAGAAGGATGGAACGGACCGACTTTGTGTTGATTACCGTCCAGTGAACAAGAAGACCATCAAGAACCAATATCCACTTCCCAACATCAATGAGCTGTTCGAACAACTCAAAGGTGCCCAAGTATTCTCCAAGCTTGATCTCCGTATGGGTTATCACCAGATTCGTATTCGTGAAGAAGATATTCCCAAGACAGCATTCAGAACAAGCTTTGGTTCTTATGAATACACTGTCATGTCTTTTGGCCTTGCCAACGCCCCTCCGACGTTCTCTCACATGATGAACTTCATATTCAACACCTACACCAATGACTTCGTTTTGGTCTATCTCGACGACATTCTGGTTTTCTCCAAGAACAAGGAAGATCATGCCAAGCACTTGCGTTTGGTTTTCGATAAGCTCAGAGAACATCAGTTCTACGCCAAGTTCTCCAAGTGTGAATTTTGGCTCGATGAGGTTCTTTATCTTGGTCATATCATCTCTACCAAGGGCATTGCCGTGAATCCTGAGAAGGTGTCTGCAATTGTGAATTGGGAACCTCCTCAGAACATGAAGCAACTCCACAGTTTTCTCGGTCTCGCAAGCTATTGCCAAAGATTCACTGAAAACTTTTCTAAGATCGCGAAGCCTCTCTCAAATCTTCTCCAGAAGCACGTCAAGTACGTTTGGTCTCCGGAGTGTGATATTTCTTTCAACACTATGAAAGAGAAATTGATCACTGCTCTAGTTCTGACTCCACCTGACGAATCCAAGCCGTACGAGGTCTTTTGTGATGCCTCTCTCCAAGGTCTTGGCGCAGTATTGATGCAAGAGAAGAAAGTTGTTGCTTATACATCTCGCCAGTTGAAGCCTAATGAGAAGAACTACCCCACTCATGATATCGAGTTGGCGGCAGTTCTGCATGCTCTTTTGACTTGGAGACATCTTCTATTGGGAAGAAAAGTGGACATTTTCACTGATCACAAGAGTCTCAAGTACATCTTCACTCAGCCTAATCTCAACCTCAGACAAACTCGATGGGTCGAAATGATTCAAAAGTATAATCCGAGTATTGAGTATACTCCAGGCAAGGCCTATGTGATTGCTGACGCTTTGAGCAGGAAGGCTTACTGCAACAGTCTTATTCTCAAGCCTTATCAACCCGAGCTTTGTGAAGCTTTCCGCAAACTTAATCTACAAGTTGTTCCTCAAGGTTTCCTCGCCAACCTTCAAGTCTCTCCTACCTTAGAAGACCAGATTCGCCAAGCCCAGCTTCTTGATGCTATGGTGAAAAAGGTGAAGATTGGGATTGCCAAGAGTCAGTCCAAGTACAAGTGCTACCGCCTTGATGACAAGGACACTCTCTTCTTCGAAGATAGTATTGTTGTACCCAAAGGTGACCTCCGTAAAGTGATCATGAATGAGGCTCACAATTCTCTCCTCTCCATCCACCCTGGGAGCACGAAGATGTATCAGGACCTCAAGCAAGCCTATTGGTGGACTCGAATGAAGCGCGAGATCGCTCAATTCGTGAATGAATGTGATGTCTGCAGAAGAGTGAAGGCAGAACACCAAAGGCCAGCAGGTCTCCTCCAACCTCTTGCCATTCCAGAATGGAAGTTTGACCACATTGAAATGGACTTCGTGACTGGGTTTCCAAAGTCCAAGCGTGGCAATGATGCTATATTCGTTGTCATCGACAAACTCACCAAAGTGGCTCACTTTCTGCCTATCAAAGAGTCGATCACTGCAGCTCAATTGGCGGAACTCTATACCTCTCGTATTGTCTCTCTGCATGGTATTCCTCAAGTGATCTCTTCAGACCGTGGCAGCATCTTTACCTCGAAGTTTTGGGATTCTTTTCAGAAGGCCATGGGCACCAACATCCGCTTCAGCACAGCTTTCCATCCTCAAACAAGCGGTCAAGTCGAGCGTGTCAACCAGATTCTTGAAGATATGCTCAGGGCTTGTGTGATCTCCTTCGGCATGAAGTGGGAGGATTGTCTTCCTTATGCTGAATTCTCCTACAACAGCAGTTTTCAAGCAAGTTCGGGCAAGGCCCCATTTGAAATTCTGTATGGCAGGAAGTGCCGTACCCCTCTCAACTGGTTTGAAACCGGTGAACGTCAGCTTTTGGGTAATGACTTAATCACAGAGGCAGAAGAAATGTGCAAAGTCATTCGTGACAACCTCAAAGCAGCCCAATCCCGTCAGAAGAGCTACTATTATAATAAGCACCGTGATTTGGCTTTCGAGATCGGAGATCATGTTTACCTCCGTGTCTCTCCTATGAAAGGTACTCGTCGCTTCGGTATCAAAGGGAAGCTTTCCCCTAGATACGTGGGACCTTTCAAGATCGTCAGCAAGAGAGGCGACCTCGCCTATCAACTCGAGCTTCCTTCAAACTTTGCAAATGTTCACGACGTGTTCCATGTCTCTCAGCTTCGAAAGTGCTTCAAGACTCCTGACCGCACCGTCAACTTCGAGGACATTGAGCTCCAAGAAGATCTCTCTTATCGTGAGCACCCCGTTGCTATTCTTGAAGAGACTGAATGCAAGACTCGCAACAAGTCAATCAAATTTCTCAAAGTCAAGTGGTCACACCATTCCGACCGTGAAGCTACCTGGGAATGCGAGGATCACCTCCGTTCTGAGTACCCGGCGTTCTTTCAGTCCTAGATCTCGGGACGAGATCCTTTCGTAGTGGTGGAGTGTTGTAACACCCCGGATGTAACTTCCCCAATTTGTACTCCAACTCTTGCTGTTTCCGGTGTTAAGTTATATTTTTTTCCTTGGGTTCAGGTTTTGTCTCTGTGTGTTGTTGTCGTTGTCATGCATCTCATATCATGTCATCGTGTGCATTGCATTTGCATACGTGTTCGTCTCATGCATTCGAGCTTTTTCCCCGTTGTCCGTTTTGCATTCCGGCGCTTCGTTCTCCTCCGGTGGTCTTTTCTAGCATTCTTTCATGTGTGGGGATTAAACATTTCCGGATTGGACCGAGACTTTCCAAGCGGCCTTGGTTTACTACCGGTAGACCGCCTGTCAAGTTTCGTGCCATTTGGACTTTGTTTGATACTCCAACGGTTAACCGAGGGACCGAAAAGGCCTCGTGTGTGTTGCAGCCCAACACCCCTCCAATTTGGCCCAAAACCCACCAAACTCTGCTCCATGTCCTAGAGCGTTCGATCACGATCGCGTGGCCTAAAACCGCACCTCATTTGGACTCTCCTAGCTTCCTCTATGCCTATAAATAGGTCCTCCTCGAGAATCCCGGATCCCCTCCTCCTCAAACCCTAGATCCAGCCCACCGCGCTGCGCCGGACAAAACCAGCGCCGACGGACACGTCCGCCGCGCCCGTCCGCCGCCACGTGGCGTGCTGCCATTCGCCGCCCCACTTCGCCACCGCCGCCGGCCCGGGAGGCCCGGGAGGGGGCCCCGAGGCCCAGTCACCCGGCCGCCGCCGCCCGGGGCATCGCCTCCGCCCCGCCGCCCCGAGAACCCCGCCGC
>NC_057797.1:569566098-569575659 GCF_018294505.1 Triticum aestivum
GCCGCGCCCGGCCGCGCCGGCCTCCCCGGCCCTTCTCCTCGCCGGCCCGGCCACCTACGAGCTCACCGAAGCTACAGTACATCGCCGGAGCCACCTCGGGTTGCGTGCCCGAAACCCTAGATCCAGATCTGGGGTAGTTTTTTTCACTTAGTCCCGGATATTTTTAGTTCATATGCTCATGTTCGTGGCTCCGTAATTTTGCATCCGTAGCTCCGATTCATGCATATAGCATATCAAAATGTTCATATCAGAGAGTACATCATTACATCCCATTGCATCATTTTCATTTGAGCTCATCTTGATGCCCAAAATGCTGTTAGAAGAGGGCTACTTGAGTTAATTGTCAGATCTGCTACTCCGTTTAGCACTTTTGTCGTTTTTGCCATGATTATTGTGTGCATGATATGCCATGAGTTCTTCATATGTTTTGTTAAGGTTTTTGTCATCTTCCCAGAGGTGCAACCCATGTATTTTTAGGATGTGTGTGGTGACTTGTGCAAGCTTGCAAAGTGGTGCACTTGCTAATTCTGTTTTCAGGGACTTAGTGATTTCACCAAGTCCTGGGATTGTTTAGTTCATGATGCCATATGTTCATGTTGTTTCCTAGTGATCCGTGCCTCTTTTGAGGATGATCAGTAAGGGAATTTTGTTAATGTTGTAGTGCTCTATCCATCCATGTCTTTGTTTGCATTTATGGAGCACCCTAGATTGAGTCAATCGAGCTCTACTTTTGCTTCGTTGCGAATCTGGGCAGATCGTCAACTTGTTTGCGATTTTGCCGATGTTATTGTAGTTGTTCCGTGCATGCTATGCCATTGTTCTTGCCATGTCTAGCTTGCATTTTGTGCCTTCTTAAGGGATGTATGTTTTTCTTTCCATGACTTGCACCGTAGTGAGTGCATCGAGCTCGTAAACATGCCTTCGTGAGTTATGTTTCAGCATGTCCCAGTTTTCACTAAGTCTGAAAACTGATTATATTTTTGCTATGTTCGTGTGCTTGTTAGTATGTTTTGTTATCCTTTTTGGCTCAAGGTCACTAAGGAACTTTTGTTAATCTTGTTGAGTAGCTCCATGTCATGTCTTTCTTTGTCATGTTCATGTCTGTAGCATGTTGTTTTGTTGCTCCAAAGAGGGCTATATGATCTGAAATTCCAGACAAGTGTTAATTTCACTAAGTCTGAGATCTGTTTTACCATTTGCGTTTTGGCCATGCTTGTTTGAACCTGTTAATGGATGATTTGGCCGTAGCTCAGTGCAAGACTTTTGTCAAGCATCTTGTGTGCATCCCTGCCATGTATTTTGTTGTCATGTTTGGGTGCTGTAGCATGTTCATTTCATTGCATTTAGATGCCTACTTGCTGTAAATCGCAGACCGGTGTCATTTTTGAATCGCTTGCCATTTCCAAACCGTAACTCCGATTCCGGCGTTCTTTATATCGTTTTCAAGCGATTTCATCTCATCTTTACAGTGGCACACTTGGATTTCCAAGTTGAGGCCAGGTTCATGCATTTCCTGTCATATCTTGCATTTTGCATCCCGCATCGCATCCCGCATAGCATATCATCATTTCATCATATTGCTTGGTCTTGCACGTGGTTGATTGTATCCTTGTTGCTTGTTTGTTTTGTTTGGCTAGAGCCGGGAGACGAGTTCGCTAACGAGGAGCCCGTTGAGTTTGCTCTTGAGGATCCAGTCAATTCTGACAACTGTGCAGGCAAGATGATCATACCCTCGAAATCACTACTATCTTTGCTATGCTAGTTTGCTCGCTCTTTTGCTATGCCATTGCTACGATGCCTACCACTTGCTTGCAAGCCTCCCAAATTGCCATGTCAAACCTCTAACCCACCTTGTCCTAGCAAACCGTTGATTGGCTATGTTACCGCTTTACTCAGCCCCCTCTTATAGCATTACTAGTTGCAGGTGAAGATTGGAGGCCGTTCCTTGTTGGAACATCTTTTATTTACTTGTTGGGATATCATTATATTGCCATGTTATCTTAATGCATCTATATACTTGGTGAAGGGTGAAAGGCTCGGCCTCTTGCCTAGTGTTTTGTGCCACTCTTGCCGCCCTAATTTCCGTCATATCGGTGTTATGTTCCCGGATTTTGCGTTCCTTACGCGGTTGGGTTATAATGGGAACCCCTTGATAGTTCGCCTTGATTAAAACTTTTCCAGCAATGCCCAACCTTGGTTTTACCATTCGCCACCTAGCCTCTTTTTCCCTTGGGTTACCGGAGCCCAAGGGTCATCTTATTTTAACCCCCCCCCCCGGGGCCAGTACTCCCTCTGAGTGTTGGTCCGAACCGGGCAGCCTGCGGGGCCACCTCGGGGAAACTTGAGGGTTGGTTTTACTCGTAGCTTGACCTATCTGAGTGTGCCCTGAGAACGAGATATGTGCAGCTCCTATCGGGATTTGTCGGCACATTCGGGCGGTGTTGCTGGTCTTGTTTTAACCCGTCGAAGTGTCTTGAATTACCGAGAAACCGAGTCTGATCGGAACATCTTGGGAGGAGGTCTATTCCTTCGTTGACCGTGAGAGCTTGTCATGGGCTAAGTTGGGACTCCCCTGTAGGGATTGAACTTTCGAAAGCCGTGCCCGCGGTTATGGGCAGATGGGAATTTGTTAATGTCCGGTTGTAGACAACTTGAACCTTAATTAATTAAAAAATGAATCTACTGAGTGTGTTACCGTGATGGCCTCTTCTCGGCGGAGTCCGGGAAGTGGACACGGTGTTGGAGTAATGTTTGCGCAGGTTGCTCTCTAGTTTCTCGCTCGTGCTTTGCCTCCTCTTCTCGCTCTATTTTGCGAATAAGTTAGCCACCATCCTTGCTAGTCTCTTGCTGCAGCTCCACATATATTGTACGTTGTCACACCTATAAGCTTAAATAGTCTTGATCGCGAGGGTGCGAGATTGCTGAGTCCCTGTGGCTCACAGATTACTATTACACCAGATGCAGGGCCTGATGATTCCGCTCCAGGAGACGCGTGTGAGCTCAAGTGGGAGTTCGACGAAGACTCTCAACGATACTACGTTTCCTTTCCCGATGACCAGTAGTGGTGCCCAGTTGGGGGTGATCGGGACCGTGTCGCATGTTGGGTTCTCTTTTATTTTGGCGTCGTAGTCGGGCTTGAGTGTATGGATGATGTAATGTTATTAATGTACTTGATTGACGTGGCGAGTGTAAGCCAACTATGTTATCTCCCCTTTTATTGTTATTCTATGGGATGTTGTGAAGATTGCCTAACTTGCGACATATGCCTTCAATGCGATTATGTCTCTAAGTCGTGCCTCGACACGTGGGAGCTATAGTCGCATCGAGGGTGTTATAGGTTGATAATCAGAGCCTTCCCCAACCTTAGGAGCCCCATTGCTTGATCGTTCTTAGCGGCCGAGTTGTGTCTAGAAAAAAATGTTTTGAGTCTTTAGGAATTATATATCGGAGAGTTTAGGAATTCTTTTTACTTCCCAGTGTCCTCATCGCTCTGGTAAGGCATCCTGACGTAGAGATTTGACTCGTCTCTTCTCAAATTTCACTAAAAAAAATTTAGGATCACGCGGGTATCTTGGAATCGTTCTGATGGTTTTATGATGAGAACATTAACTTGGTGCCTCCTGTCAGGGGTTTAGTGGAAGTGTCTCGGGGAGTTGAGCTCTGAGGTGTTGTCATCATAATTTTATCGTTGCAGTTCTGGAATACCTGAGTTTAGTACGCCGACATCGAAAATCTCTTTTATGCAGTTCGTTGGTGAGATAACCTCGACGCCACCCAGTACTAGGGCGGGAGTTCGGGAGTATCGCCATAACTTGTATAATGGATGCTTTTCGAAGGTTGAGGTAGATGGTTTCCGAAGGTTTCTTGGTTATGTGTTGCAGGATGGATACAGCTGGATGTAGGATTTGCTAGTTTGGGTGAGATATTATGCTTCCCCTGTATCCCCAACACCTGATTGCATAACCGGAAAGGTTCGGGAGTTTCATAGGTGGGAATTCTAGTAGCTCTAGTTTTTCTTCCACGGATATTGGTTTGAGATTGGGATTTCTTACCGATTATTCATTCTTGATCCGTACCTTGTTGGTTTATTTCTCTAACTTAATTCTACGTGGCTTCTCAATTTATGGATATGTGACCATTTCAAGAGGAATGCATTCGTTCATTTTATTCGGATGTGAAGACTATATGTTGCAATTTTCATTCCATTGGATTCAGCTTCAAAATTTATCTATCAATGTGCTAATGGTGGTCAACCTCTTCAGGATGGCTCCCCCAACGTGCACGACTCCGAATCCTGATCCGCCACCACCTCCACCTCCTCCAGAGGCATGGCAAGCTGTGATGGCCGCAACCAATGCAAATACATAGTTGATCATGCAAATTCTTCAAGAGCGCAATCAAGGCAGTCATGGGAATCAAGGCAGCAATCAGAGTCACTTTGCTATACTCAACCAGTTCCTTGCTAACGGGCCAAAGACTTTCAGCAATTGTGTTGAGGCAACCGATGCTGACGATTGGCTTGTGGATCTGTGCAAGCATTTCGAGTGCAGTAACGTCAGGCCTGAGGACTTTGTTAAGTTCGCTTCCTTCCAACTCAAAGATCAAGCTGCAGAATGGTTCCAGCAGTACAAGGACTCTAGAGGTGGACGTGCTATCACTTGGGATGATTTCCGTCGAGATTTCTGAGCTCATCATATTCCGCAGAGCGTGGTTGAAAGCAAGCATGAGGAATTCCCCGATCTGAAGCAAGGCTCTTTGTCTGTCTATGACTACAACAAGTTGTTCTAGAAGCTCACCCGCATTGCCAAGCAGGACGTCCCTGATGAGAAGAGCATGATATACCAGTTTAGGGGTGGTCTCAGAGAAGAGATTCAGCTAGCTCTTGGTCTCTTTGAGCCCTTGAGGTACGATGAGTTCTACAACATGGCACTGAAGCAAGAGGCTACTCAGTTGAGATGTGATGCTTCCAAGAAGCGAGTCAGAGATGCTACTCCTTCTTCCTCTACTCAAGTGGCCAAGCAGCAGAAGCTTTGGCTTCCTCCTCCTCCGTTCCGTCAGCCGTATCAACAGAAGAGCAAAGGTGGTAGTGGTTCTTCCCACCCACCCAACCCTGGCTTTCAGAATTAGACTTCGTCTCAAGCTCCAAGATCGAGTGCTCCATATCACCGTCCGCTTTCAGAGGTCACGTACAGCAAGTGCCAACAGAAGGGTCACTATGCCAACAAGTGTCTCAACCAGAGGCGTCTTCCTCCTCCTCCTCCTGTCAGATCGGCAAGTACAGCTGTGGTCAAGCATAACCCCAAGCACGCCAAGGTTAATTTGATGAATGCAGCTCAGGCAGAGGACTCGTCAGATGTGATCATGGGTAACCTTCCTATTAATGATATTCCTGCAAGAGTTCTTTTTGACACGGGTGCATCGCATTGTTTCATGTCAAAGCCATTTTTTACCAAGCATGAGTTCGTTTCTTCTCATTTGAGTAAACAAATGGATATCGTTTCTCCTGGCAAACGTTTGAGTGCTAGTCTGGAGGTGCCAGATGTTACTATCATGTTGGGCGACTACAATTTCCTTTCTTCCCCAATGGTTCTTGGTAACTCGGATATTGATCTTATTCTCGGGATGGATTAGCTTTCTAAGCACAAGGCTCAACTTGATTGTGCAGCCAGGCAGATTCAAGTGACTCATTCGTCTAAGGATGTAATTATCTTTGCCGCTCGGGATAATACCATCCGCCTGTTTTCTCTCAATGAGAAGGGTGAATTGGACGCCATCTCTCAAATTCCAGTTGTTTGCGAATATCAAGACGTCTTTCCAGAAGAGCTCCCAGGAATGCCTCCGCACCGGCCAGTTGAATTCGTCATTGATCTTTAGCCTGGCACGGAACCTGTGTGCAAACGTCCTTACAAGCTCCGACCTGAAGAGTTGAAGGAGTTGAAGAAGCAACTCGATATGCAAGAGAAAATGGGTCTCATCCGGCCTAGTTCTTCTCCGTGGGGTTGTGGTGTTCTTTTTGTGAAGAAGAAGGATGGAACGGACCGACTTTGTGTTGATTACCGTCCAGTGAACAAGAAGACCATCAAGAACAAATATCCACTTCCCAACATCAATGAGCTGTTCGAACAACTCAAAGGTGCCCAAGTATTCTCCAAGCTTGATCTCCGTATGGGTTATCACCAGATTCGTATTCGTGAAGAAGATATTCCCAAGACAGCATTCAGAACAAGCTTTGGTTCTTATGAATACACTGTCATGTCTTTTGGCCTTGCCAACGCCCCTCCGACGTTCTCTCACATGATGAACTTCATATTCAACACCTACAGCAATGACTTCGTTTTGGTCTATCTCGACGACATTCTGGTTTTCTCCAAGAACAAGGAATATCATGCCAAGCACTTGCGTTTGGTTTTCGATAAGCTCAGAGAACATCAGTTCTACGCCAAGTTCTCCAAGTGTGAATTTTGGCTCGATGAGGTTCTTTATCTTGGTCATATCATCTCTACCAAGGGCATTGCCGTGAATCCTGAGAAGGTGTCTGCAATTGTGAATTGGGAACCTCCTCAGAACATGAAGCAACTCCACAGTTTTCTCGGTCTCGCAAGCTATTGCCAAAGATTCGTTGAAAACTTTTCTAAGATCGCGAAGCCTCTCTCAAATCTTCTCCAGAAGCACGTCAAGTACATTTGGTCTCCGGAGTGTGATATTGCTTTCAACACTTTGAAAGAGAAATTGATCACTGCTCTAGTTCTGACTCCACCTGACGAATCCAAGCCGTACAAGGTCTTTTGTGATGCCTCTCTCCAAGGTCTTGGCGCAGTATTGATGCAAGAGAAGAAATTTGTTGCTTATACATCTCGCCAATTGAAGCCTAATGAGAAGAACTACCCCACTCATGATCTCAAGTTGGCACTGCATGCTCTTTTGACTTGGAGACATCTTCTGTTGGGAAGAAAAGTGGACATTTTCACTGATCACAAGAGTCTCAAGTACATCTTCACTCAGCCTAATCTCAACCTCAGACAAACTCGATGGGTCGAAATGATTCAAGAGTATAATCCAAGTATTGAGTATACTCCAGGCAAGGCCAATGTGATTGCTGACGCTTTGAGCAGGAAGGCTTACTGCAACAGTCTTATTCTCAAGCCTTATCAACCCGAGCTTTGTGAAGCTTTCCGCAAACTTAATATGCAAGTTGTTCCTCAAGGTTTCCTCGCCAACTTTCAAGTCTCTCCTACCTTAGAAGACCAGATTCGCCAAGCCCAGCTTCTTGATGCTATGGTGAAAAAGGTGAAGGTTGGGATTGCCAAGAGTCAGTCCAAGTACAAGTGCTACCGCCTTGATGACAAGGACACTCTCTTCTTCGAAGATCGTATTGTTGTACCCAAAGGTGACCTCCGTAAAGTGATCATGAATGAGGCTCACAATTCTCTCCTCTCCATCCACCCTGGGAGCACGAAGATGTATCAGGACCTCAAGCAAGCCTATTGGTGGACTCGAATGAAGCGCGAGATCGCTCAATTCGTGAATGAATGTGATGTCTGCAGAAGAGTGAAGGCAGAACACCAAAGGCCAGCAGGTCTCCTCCAACCTCTTGCCATTCTAGAATGGAAGTTTGACCACATTGAAATGGACTTCGTGACTGGGTTTCCAAAGTCCAAGCGTGGCAATGATGCTATATTCGTTGTCATCGACAAACTCACCAAAGTGGCTCACTTTCTGCCTATCAAAGAGTCGATCACTGCAGCTCAATTGGCGGAACTCTATACCTCTCGTATTGTCTCTCTGCACGGTATTCCTCAAGTGATCTCTTCAGACCGTGGCAGCATCTTTACCTCGAAGTTTTGGGATTCTTTTCAGAAGGCCATGGGCACCAACATCCGCTTCAGCACAGCTTTCCATCCTCAAACAAGCAGTCAAGTCGAGCGTGTCAACCAGATTCTTGAAGATATGCTCAGGGCTTGTGTGATCTCCTTCGGCATGAAGTGGGAGGATTGTCTTCCTTATGCTGAATTCTCCTACAACAACAGTTTTCAAGCAAGTTCGGGCAAGGCCCCATTTGAAATTCTGTATGGCAGGAAGTGCCGTACCCCTCTCAACTGGTCTGAAACCGGTGAACGTCAGCTTTTGGGTAATGACTTAATCACAGAGGCAGAAGAAATGTGCAAAGTCATTCGTGACAACCTCAAAGCAGCCCAATCCCGTCAGAAGACCTACTATGATAGTAAGCACCGTGATTTGGCTTTCGAGATCGGAGATCATGTTTACCTCCGTGTCTCTCCTATGAAAGGTACTCGTCGCTTCGGTATCAAAGGGAAGCTTTCCCCTAGATACGTGGGACCTTTCAAGATCGTCAGCAAGAGAGGTGACCTCGCCTATCAACTCGAGCTTCCTTCAAACTTTGCAAATGTTCACGACGTGTTCCATGTCTCTCAGCTTAGAAAGTGCTTCAAGACTCCTGACCGCACCCTCAACTTCGAGGACATTGAGCTCCAAGAAGATCTCTCTTATCGTGAGCACCCAGTTGCTATTCTTGAAGAGACTGAACGCAAGACTCGCAACAAGTCAATCAAATTTCTCAAAGTCAAGTGGTCACACCATTCCGACCGTGAAGCTACCTGGGAATGCGAGGATCACCTCCGTTCTGAGTACCTGGCGTTCTTTCAGTCCTAGATCTCGGGACGAGATCCTTTCGTAGTGGTGGAGTGTTGTAACACCCCGGATGTAACTTCCCCAATTTGTACTCCAACTCTTGCCGTTTCCGGCATTAAGTTATATTTTTTTCCTTGGGTTCGGGTTTTGTCTCTGTGTGTTGTTGTCATTCTCATGCATCTCATATCATGTCATCGTGTGCATTGCATTTGCATACGTGTTCGTCTCATGCATTCGAGCTTTTTCCCCGTTGTCCGTTTTGCATTCCGGCGCTTCGTTCTTCGCCGGTGGTCTTTTCTAGATTTCTTTCATGTGTGGGGATTAAACATTTCCGGATTGGACCGAGACTCGCCAAGCGGCATTGGTTTACTACCGGTAGACCGCCTGTCAAGTTTCGTGCCATTTGGACTTCGTTTGATACTCCAACGATTAATCGAGGGACCGAAAAGGCCTCGTGTGTGTTGCAGCCCAACACCCCTCCAATTTGGCCCAAAACCCACCAAACTCTGCTCCATGTCCTAGAGCGTTCGATCACGATCGCGTGGCCGAAAACCGCACCTCATTTGGACTCTCCTAGCTCCCTCTATGCCTATAAATAGGTCCTCCTCGAGAATCCCGGATCCCCTCCTCCTCAAACCCTAGATCCAGCCCACCGCGTTGCGCCGGATAAAACCAGCGCCGACGGACACGTCCGCCGCGCCCGTCCGCCGCCACGTGGCGTGCTGCCATTCGCCGCCCCACTTCGCCACCACCGCCGGCCCGGGAAGCCCAGGAGGGGCCCCCGAGGCCCAGTCACCCGGCCGCCGCCGCCCGGGGCATCTCCTCCGCCCCGCCGCCCCGAGAGCCCCGCCGCCGCTGCCTTGCTCCTTCTCACCGGCGAGCCGGAGCCCGCACCGGCCACCGCCTCCTCGC
>NC_057797.1:569576068-569594097 GCF_018294505.1 Triticum aestivum
GCCTCCTCGCCGGCCGAGCCCGCCGCCGCCGCGCCCGGCCGCGCCGGCCTCCCCAGCCCTTCTCCTCGCCGGCCCGGCCACCTACGAGCTCGCCAGAGCTACAGTACATCGCTGGAGCGACCTCGGGTTGCGTGCCCGAAACCCTAGATCCAGATCTGGGGTAGTTTTTTTCACCAAGTCCCGGATATTTTTAGTTCATATGCTCATGTTCGAGGCTCCGTAATTTTGCATCCGTAGCTCCGATTCATGCATATAGCATGTCAAAATGTTCATCTCAGAGATTACATCATTTCATCCCATTGCATCATTTTCATTTGAGCTCATCTTGATGCCCAAAATGCTATTAGAAGAGGGATACTTGAGTTAATTCGCAGATCTGCTACTCCGTTTAGCACTTTTGTCATTTTTGCCATGATTACTGTGTGCATGATATGCCCTTGAGTTCTTCATATGTTTTGTTAAGGGTTTTGTCATCTTCCCAGAGGTGCAACCCATGTTTTTTTAGGATGTGTGTGGTGACTTGTGCAAGCTTGCAAAGTGGTGCACTTGTTAATTCTGTTTTCAGGGACTTAGTGATTTCACTAATTCCTGGGATTGTTTAGTTCATGATGCCATATGTTCATGTTGTTTCCTAGTGATCCGTGCCTCTTTTGAGGATGATCAGTAAGGGAGTTTTGTTAATGTTGTAGTGCTCTATCCATCCATGTATTTGTTTGCATTTATGGAGCACCCTAGCTTGAGTCAATCGAGCTCTACTTTTGCTTCGTTGCGAATCTGGGCAGATCGTCAACTTGTTTGCGATTTTGCCGATGTTATTGTAGTTGTTCCGTGCATGCTATGCCATTGTTCTTGCCATGTCTAGCTTGCATTTTGTGCCTTCTTAAGGGATGTATGCTTGTATTGCCATGACTTGCACTGTAGTGAGTGCATCGATCTCGTAAACATGCCTTCGTGAGTTATGTTTCAGTATGTCCCAATTTTCACTAAGTCTGAAAACTGATTATATTTTTGCTATGTTCGTGTGCTTGTTAGTATGTTTTGTGATCCCTTTTGGCTCAAGGTCACTAAGGGACTTTTGTTAAGCTTGTTGAGTAGCTCCATGCCATGTCTTTCTTTGTCATGTTAAGGTCCTGTAGCATGTTGTTTTGTTGCTCCGAAGAGGGCTATATGATCTGAAATTCCAGAAAAGTGTTAATTTCAGTAAGTCTGAGATCTGTTTTACCATTTGCGTCTTTGCCATGCTTGTTTGAACCTGTTAATGGATGATTTGGCCGTAGCTCAGTGCTAGACTTTTGTTAAGCATCTTGCATGCATCCCTGCCATGTATTTTGTTGTCATGTTTGGGTGCTGTAGCATGTTCATTTCATTGCATTTAGATGCCTACTTGCTATAAATCAGAGACTGGTGTCATTTTTGAATCGCTTGCCATTTCCAAACCATAACTCCGATTCCGGCGTTATTTATATCATTTTCAAGCGATTTCATCTCATCTTTCCAGTGGCACACTTGGATTTCCAAGTTGAGGCCAGGTTCATGCATTTCCTGTCATATCTTGCATTTTGCATCCCGCATCGCATCCCGCATAGCATATCATCATTTCATCATATTGCTTGGTCTTGCACGTGGTTGATTGTATCCTTGTTGCTTGTTTGTTTTGTTTGGCTAGAGCCGGGAGACGTGTTCGCTAACGAGGAGCCCGTTGAGTTTGCTCTTGAGGATCTAGTCAACTCTGACAACTGTGCAGGCAAGATGATCTTACCCTCGAAATCACTACTATCTTTGCTATGCTAGTTTGCTCGCTCTTTTGCTATGCCATTGCTACGATGCCTACCACTTGCTTGCAAGCCTCCCAAATTGCCATGTCAAACCTCTAACCCACCTTGTCCTAGCAAACCGTTGATTGGCTATGTTACCGCTTTGCTCAGCCCCCTCTTATAGCGTTACTAGTTGAAGGTGAAGATTGGAGGCCATTCCTTGTTGGAACATCTTTTATTTACTTGTTGGGATATCATTATATTGCCATGTTATCTTAATGCATCTATATACTTGGTGAAGGGTGGAAGGCTCGGCCTCTCGCCTAGTGTTTTGTTCCACTCTTGCCGCCCTAATTTCCGTCATATCGGTGTTATGTTCCCGGATTTTGTGTTCCTTACGCGGTTGGGTTATAATGGGAACCCCTTGATAGTTCGCCTTGATTAAAGCTTTTCCAGCAATGCCCAACCTTGGTTTTACCATTCGCCACCTAGCCTCTTTTTCCCTTGGGTTACCGGAGCCCAAGGGTCATCTTATTTTAACCCCCCCCCCCGGGCCAGTACTCCCTCTGAGTGTTGGTCCGAACCGGGTAGCCTGCGGGGCCACCTCGGGGAAACTTGAGGGTTGGTTTTACTTGTAGCTTGACCTAT
This sequence comes from Triticum aestivum, assembly GCF_018294505.1. NCBI lineage: Eukaryota > Viridiplantae > Streptophyta > Magnoliopsida > Poales > Poaceae > Triticum > Triticum aestivum. The sequence goes on from NC_057797.1 coordinate 569,578,471, forward strand.
CTGAGTGTGCCCTGAGAATGAGATATGTGCAGCTCCTATCGGGATTTGTCCGCACATTCGGGTGGTGTTGCTGGTCTTGTGTTAACCTGTCGAAGTGTCTTGAATTACCGAGAAACCGAGTCTGATCGGAACATCTTGGGAGGAGGTCTATTCCTTCGTTGACCGTGAGAGCTTGTCATGGGCTAAGTTGGGACTCCCTGCAGGGATTGAACTTTCGAAAGCCGTGCTCGCGGTTATGGGCAAATGGGAATTTGTTAATGTCCGGTTGTAGACAACTTGAACCTTAATTAATTAAAAATGAATCAACTGAGTGTGTTACCGTGATGGCCTCTTCTCGGCGGAGTCCGGGAAGTGGACACGGTGTTGGAGTAATGTTTGCGCAGGTTTCTCTCTAGTTTCTCGCTCGTGCTTTGCCTCCTCTTCTCGCTCTCTTTTGCGAATAAGTTAGCCACCATCCTTGCTAGTCGCTTGCTGCAGCTCCACATATATTGTACCTTGTCACACCTATAAGCTTAAATAGTCTTGATCGCGAGGGTGCGAGATTGCTGAGTCCCTGTGGCTCAAAAATTACTATTACACCAGATGCAGGGCCTGATGATTCCGCTCCAGGAGACGCGTGTGAGCTCAAGTGGGAGTTCGACAAAGACTCTCAACGATACTACATTTCCTTTCCCGATGATCAGTAGTGGTGCCCAGTTGGGGGTGATCGGGACCGTGTCGCATGTTGGGTTCTCTTTTATTTTGGCGCCGTAGTCGGGCCTTGAGTGTATGGATGATGTAATGTTATTAATGTACTTGATTGACGTGGCGAGTGTAAGCCAACTATGTTATCTCCCCTTTTATTATTATTCTATGGGATGTTGTGAAGATTGCCTAACTTGCGACATATGCCTTCAATGCGGTTATGTCTCTAAGTCGTGCCTCGACACGTGGGAGCTATAGTCGCATCGAGGGTGTTACAATCTAGAACTCTCATATATTGATGAAAACATAATAGGTTCAGATCTGAAATCATGGCACTCGGGCCCTAGTGACAAGCATTAAGCATAGCAAAGTCATAGCAACATCAATTTCAGAACATAGTGGATACTAGGGATCAAACCCTAACAAAACTAACTCGATTACATGGTGAATCTCATCCAACCCATCACCGTCCAACAAGCCTACAATGGAATTACTCACGCACGGCAGTGAGCATCATGAAATTGGTGATGGAGGATGGTTGATGATGACGACGACGATGAATCCCCCTCTCCGGAGCCCCGAACGGACTCCAGATCAGCCCTACCGAGTGGTTTTAGGGCTTGGCGGTGGCTTCGTATCGTAAAACGTGATGATTTCTTCTCTCCTATTTTTTTCTCCCCGAAAGCAGTTATATACAGTTGGAGTTGGAGTCGGGGGGTCTCCAGGGGGCCCACGAGGTAGGGGGTGCACCCCCCACCCTCGTGAGAAGGGTGTGGGCCCCCTGGTCTTCATCTTTGGTGAGGATTTTTTATTATTTATTGTAAGCTATTCCGTGGAGTTTTAGGTCATTCCGAGAACTTTTGTTTTCCGCACATAAAACAACATCATGGCAATTTTGCTGAAAACAGCGTCAGTCCGGGTTAGTTCCATTCAAATCATACAAGTTAGAGTCCAAAACAAGGGCAAAAGTGTTTGAAAAAGTAGATACGACGGAGACGTATCAGTTCATCAGAGCCAATTTGCCTGCGTAGGACATGAGCGACATGGCAGCCGTGATCTTGCTCTCGGCTTTGCAGATCCAGGGGGTCATGTCTAAGATAGTGGGTTTAGAAGTACCAAGAGGTAGACCAAGGTAGGTGAACGACATAGACGCAGTGGTACATCCAAAGATATTTGCAATGTCATGACATTTGTCAGCAGGGGTATTAATAGGGATCAGAGTAGACTTGGAGAAATTGATGTGTAGACCAACAGAGTCAGCATAATCTGTGAGGATAGTTTTCAAACGTGCCGCTTGATCCAAACATGCTGGCAAGAGGATTATCGTGTCGTCTGCATACTGAATGACCGGATAGTTAGATGGCTCAGCCGAGGGGATAGGCAGTTGCAAAAGATTATCGGCTATGGCTGCATTAATTGCAGTTTGAAGAAGGTCCGCTGCCAGGACAAAGATGAGAGGGGAGAGAGGGTCCCCCTGCCGAACCCCACACTTGCACCAGAATTGTTTCCCCGGTATGCCATTGAGCAACACCAAAGAATTTCTAGAGGAGGAGATGTTGTTGAACCAAGAAATCCATCTATCATTGAACCCCATGCTCTTCATGATCTGAATGATGGCCGCATGTTCCACCATATCAAACGCTTTGGCAAAGTCCAGCTTAAGGAGAACTATCTGGCGTTTCGAAGCTTGGCATTGGTGTATATACTGAAAGGCCCAAGCAAGACAGTCATGGATGGATCATCCTTTTAAGAACCCATATTGGTTTTTATGAACAATTTTCAGGATCACTCTCTGCAATCTATTGGCTAGAATTTTGGTGATCAACTTAAGGCAGCAGTTCAGTAATGTGATTGGACGAAAATCATTGACAGATTATGGGGCCCTAGTTTTGGGGAGCAAAGTAATGTACCCGTAATTGAGGCTTTCAAGGTTTAGCGTCCCCTGATGGAACTCCTCACAGAGCGGATAGAAGTTCAGTTTGATTATGGGCCAGCATGCTTTCAAGAATGCACTGTTAAAGCCATCTGGGCCAGGGGCCCGATCCGGTGGCATTTCATTGATCACAGCGTCAATTTCTTCGCGCGTGAATGGAACAGTGAGGCTGTCAAAGTCAACCTGAGATCGAAGCATATTTGAAAGATTGAATTTCATTTGCGGAACCTTGGCTGTGCCCAAATGTTTTTTGAAGGCCTCAAACAAGATGGACTCCTTGCTCGCGTGATCATCATGGCTAATACCATCATTAGATTTCAGACTTGAAATACAATTTTTCCTGTATCTTTCAGTGGCGACAGCTTGAAATTTTTTGGAATTTTCATCCCCGAATTTAATCCAACGAATGGTGCAACACTTTTTCTAGTACTCCTTCTGGTATTGAAGAAGACGAAGCAAATGGTTCTTTAGGATACGCTGAAAATTCCCCTCAGGTATTGTCAATGAGCGCTTATCGGCTATATTATCAATCTCTAGTAAGGCCTTGTTGGTATTTTCAATGGCAATATTCAGACGTGAAATACGTTTACTCCAACGGCTGAGAGCATGTCGAAGATTCTTAAGTTTTTGGCACAAGCTGGCGGCCGCATTAATATTTCTCCCATGTTTGATAGGCTTGTTCCATGCTTGTGAAACAACGTCAAAGAAGCCTGGATGTGCAATCCAAAAAGTTTCAAACCTAAACAGTCTACTTCTAGGAATGGAGGTTTGAATGGAGACATTGCATGGTATATGGTCAGAAATAGGCCGACCAAGAGGCATAACAAGAGTGTTAGGGAATGTGGCCGTCCAATTAAGTGATGTAAGGAACCAATCAAGCTGTTCAAGGAGGGGGTTCTGTTGCATATTCGACCATGTGAAATTATGGCCTTTATTGGGTAATTCAGTAAGGCATTGCTCGCATATGAAATCATTGAAAATAAACATGTCGTTTACATAACCTCCAGATTTGTTGTGATTTTTCTGTGAACGAATATAATTAAAATCTCTGAGCAAGAGCCAATCCCCAGTAGGGGGGATATCCAGATCAAAAGGCCAATTGGTAAAAGAAGTACGTTGATCGCCCTGGCAAGGACCGTAAATATTAACTAGCTTCCACCGCCGAGCCGATTGTTTGGAAGAAAAATCAACCCCCAGCGCAAAATGTTCAGACATAAACACCGTACCATCAAAAACATGGCTACACCAAATCGTGATAATACCACCAGACGCACCAACCGCCGGAACAAAAGAAAAAGAATCAAAATGCTTAGGGCAAAGGATTTTAAGCATAGACGCGTCAAAGTGCTGCATTTTAGATTCCTGAAGGCAAATAACGACACAGCCAGAAGAGTTGATCGCATTTGAAAGAGCTAAATATTTTTCGGGCGAATTTAAACCACGGACATTCCAGCAAAGAACGTTCCAATTATGCAAAAGAACCATGAATTAACAGATAGCAGAGGAGCTATGGAGAGGAGGCCGAGGTAGGTCCATCGTCTCCTGCAGTAAGAATGTCTTCAGTAAGCTCCTCAGCAAGGATGGCACAGAGTTGTGTACCAATATTCTGCATGGTGGTGATGGGTGTAGGAGGTGGCATCTCGCACTCGGCCTTCCTTTCTTCGGACACAGCAACACGAGGCAACGCGGAGGGCACCACCCTAGGCTTCACCTTGGATTTGGAAGGGCGAGACTCATCATGGATATTGACCCGAAACCCATCGTACTTGTTGGATCGTGTGCTACGTCTGAGCGAGGAAGTGTCAATGGGAACATGATCTTTACCCTTTCTAGCCCTGGAAGAAGGTAGCAGTGCATTAGAAACTTGAGGGTCAATGACACTGGCCATAGTATCAACAACATCATCCACAGCAGGAACAACTGGGATCTGTTCAGAAGCTGGAGGCAGACTGTGCAGAATGGTTTCAAATTCAGACATAACAGTTTCAGGTTCAGGCATACCAGGGATAACTGTATCTTGAACAGCAGCAATAGTAGGGATAGCCAAAGTATCAGAAGCAACATCAGGCGGCATGAACAATGCAGGCTCATTGTCATGTATCTCCTGAATGACGACCTACGAAGAAGAAGCAGGCAGGTTGTTGGGATGAGAAACAGAGACAAACAGAAGCCCCTCATCTGATTCAGAAACCCGAATTTCCACATGAAAGCTGTCCAGTCTCAGACCATATCCTTGGTTCCAAGGTCCCATGGTGGCCAGCATAGGGCGTAAAGCCAAAAAGATAGAAGCATTCAGTTGCTGACGAGGAATAGGATCAGTCAGCAAAAGTTCAAGTAGACTGGAACCTTGGGTCAACAACCCAAAGCGAATCCCCTGACTATGCACATCCATAGTGACAGTAACCAGGTCAGGTTGCACAGGAGGGGTGATATGATGGTTCTTCATGATGATCAGAGAAAAATCCGAATTATCAGCACTAGAGTCATCCGAGACAGTTATGGACTCATTCCATGCATCAGCAGCATTATCAACAAGGTTGTCCTCCGGAGTAACACCAGCCTGGAAAGTAAGCCCCTCAGCATTGAGCCAAGCTTGGTAGTTCATCAAATGCGGAGGCATAACCACCGGAGGAGCAAGCGGAGCAGGCTCTTCAGGCCAAGCACCCCAACCCGCATTCTGAACAAGGGGGCAGGGGCTGCATTGGGGGCTGCATTTTGGACTAACCAATTATGAACTTGTTGTTGCTTTCCACTCAAATCATCTTCCCCAAGAATCTTGATCTCTAGCCTTCCCCAAGTTGCTTTCCACTCAAATCATCTTTCCACCAAATCGAAATCTATGAGAGAGAGTTGAGTGTTGGGGAGACTATCATTTGAAGCACAAGAGCAAGGAGTTCATCATCAACACACCATCTATTACCTTTTAGAGAGTGGTGTCTCCTAGATTGGTTAGCTGTTACTTGGGAGCCTCCGACAAGATTGTGGAGTTGAACCAAGGAGTTTGTAAGGGGAAGGAGATCGCCTACTTCATGAAGATCTACCCAAGTGAGGCGAGTCCTTCGTGGGAGATGGCCATGGTGGGATAGACAAGGTTGCTTCTTCGTGGACCCTTCGTGGGTGGAGCCCTCCGTGGACTCGCGCAACCGCTACCCTTCGTGGGTTGAAGTCTCCATCAACGTGGATGAATGATAGCACCACCTATCGGAACCACGCCAAAAATCTCTGTGTCTCCAATTGCGTTTGCATACTCCAATCCCATACCTTTACATTCTTGCAACTTGCATGCCTTACTTTCAGCTGCTCATATACTCTTGCCATGCTTGCTTGAAATGTATTGTGAATGTTTAAACTTGTGCTAAAACTTCACCCTAACTTGAAGAAATTAAAAACTGCTACTTTTCTTTGATTGAGGGTCTAATCACCCCCACCATCTCTAGACACCTCTTCTCGATCCTACAGAGCCCCCGACCCGTCCTGCCGTGACCCGCGTGGAGCGTGAGCTACCGCCTCGGTGTGGTAGCTCCGACGCGCTAGCAAGATCGTGCGAACGCACCGCGGTGGCCTCCCCGCCGACACCCCGAAAAAAGGGCTCCTTAGTATCGTGGGGCGGTTCGACCAGGGCAAGGCGCGTCTCTCGTGGCGCTATGAAGCTCTCGTCGCATCTGCCGACATGACCGGAATTCCTCTGCGCCTCCCGACTGCAGCTCCAATGAGCCCCCCGCCCGCCGTATGCCGCTCCCCATATTCCGACCCTTCATTGCGTCATTCGGCTCCTCAGCACTCCATTTCTCGCCCCGTCTCATGCCCCGACGGCCATGGCTCGGCCCTCCTCCTCGCTGGCTCCGGCACCGGTCGCGGCAGGGGTGGCAGCGGTAGGGGAAACCCTCGCTACCAACCCAGTGCCCTACTGGCTGGGCCGGTCACGGCCTGGGCCTTGTGCGGTCTCGTGGGCCAAAGTCGGTCTGCTACGGGCTTCGCCATTGGGGGCCTCTAATGGGTCGGCCCGCTTGGGTGGCACCTCCATTTGGCCTCCACCCAGCTTCCCACAACAGCCAACCCCGCAACTGTCCCCATCCTCGACCCCGAAACCCTACCATGCGCAGCCAGCTCTTCCCCCTCCCCCCTGCCGCCTCCTTCCCCTGCCCCCTGCGCCGTCCTCGTCCGCGGTCATGCCACGCGACTGGGGAGACACGAAGCAGTGCCCCAAGCGGCGCTCCGCCGACCGCCGGGATGCCTCGAGGCCATCCCCCGACACCGCGCGCCACGAGGCTGATATGCGCTGGCAACTGACTACTGTGGCGGTCGGCGCTCCCCTCCTTGCTCCGACCACCGCTCCCCCTGTCGGTGTCAAAACCGGCGGATCTCGGGTAGGGGGTCCCGAACTGTGCATCTAGGCCGGATGGTAACAAGAGGCAGGGGACACAATGTTTTACCCAGATTCGGGCCCTCTTGATGGAGGTAAAACCCTACGTCCTGCTTGATTAATATTGATGATATGGGTAGTACAAGAGTAGATCTGCCACGAGATCAGAGACGCTAAACCCTAGAAGCTAGCCTATGGTATGATTGTATGTTGTCCTATGGACTAAAACCCTCCGGTTTATATAGACACCGGAGAGGGTTAGGGTTACACAAGGTCGGTTAGAAAGGAGGAGATATCCATATCCGTATTGCCTAGCTTGCCTTCCACGCCAAGTAGAGTCCTATCCAGACACGAGACGAAGTCTTCAATCTTGTATCTTCATAGTCTAACAGTCCGGCCAATGGAGATAGTCCGGCTGTCCGGAGACCCCCTAATCCAGGACTCCCTTAGTAGCCCCTGAACCAGGCTTCAATGACAATGAGTCCGGCGTGCAGTATTGTCTTCAGCATTGCAAGGCGGGTTCCTCCTCCGAATACACGACGGAAGAATTTGAATACAGGGATTGTGTCTGACCCTGCAAAATAAGTTCCACATACCACAGTAGAGAGAATAATATTTTCGCAAATCTAATTTGCTGACTTGTTTTGGCAGCACGTCGTTATGTCATGGCCCAGTGATTATTCGAACCGTTTTTCTTCAACCAGCTCCACACATAACGCGAGGCGGTTTCTTGACACGTCTTGTCAAAGCAGATATCGTGTTCCCCCAGTTACGGGATTCTCATTAATATGGTCATGGGTAACCCAACCGTGTCTAGGACTCCTAGATTATAGGTAAGTCCCAAACGGCTACGGAGAGGACGCTTGATATTCACCCTCTTTATAAAGGGACAAGGTTTTCGCTTTTTCCCTCTCGTGCTCAATCGAACCCCTCCCCCGCCTCGAGTTCTAACACCCAAAGCCCAGGTCAGGTGCTCCGGATCTTTAATCATGTCCGGATCCAGCCTTCAAGGCCGGTGGATGCCCTCCTCCGTCACGGAAGAGGATATCAAGAAGTTGAGGGAGGCCAGATACTTGACCACCGAGATTCACATCGGCTGCCTGCTCGAGGGCCGGTTGTCCCCACTCCCGAACCCGACGAGAACGTCGTGTTCGTCTCCCACTTCCTCCGAGGCCTAGGCCTCACTCTGGATCCCTTCGTCAGGGGTTTGATGTTCTATTACGGGCTAGATTTCCATGATCTAGCTCCAGACTCCTTTCTCCACATCTCGACATTTATTATCGTGTGTGAGGCCTTCCTCCGCATTACCCCCCACTTCGGCCTGTGGCTCAAGACCTTTGAAGTGAAGCCGAAGATGATCGAGGGGCAACATGCAGCGTGCGGAGGCGCGTCAATAGGCAAGATAGCAGGAGCTCCATGGCCGAAAGGTTCCTTTCTAGAGGTGTCCGAATTATGGCAACGGGAGTGGTTTTACGTCACGGCTCCCAGAAGTGCCAAGTGGGCAGCTGCCCCCACTTTTCGCTCGGGCCCCCCACCACAATTGATGTCATGGATTAGCAGAGGTATGAGCTGGGGTCCAGCCAAGGACGTGCCTACACTGCAAAGCCGCATTCAAGATCTCTTCGAGGGAGATTTTAATTTGGTTGTGGTAATGCAAGTTATGCTGGTTCGTCGAGTCTAGCCTTGCAAACGCCGGCCCCTTCGCTTATGGGAGTTCAACCCAGAAGGACCGTGTGCCATTCAAAGTTTCCTCGGCCTGACGCACGAGGAGATGTACAAGTCATTCTTCGGACCTCAAATAGAGTGTCCGGATACTACCGAGGACGTGGGCCTGAGCAGTAACCGCGCCGCCGAACAAGTAAGAAATCCTCTAGCCGAACACACCGTCTATTATTCATGAAGTTATTTCTGAGAGATCGCTCTTTGACCAGGACTGGCTAACGAAGGAGAAGATGATTCGGTGTTCGGCCCCCCTCCCTGAGGGTTTGGAAAATCCGGTTTTGGAAAAGATGCTCGAGCCCGCACCTTGCCCGGAGCCCTCGAAGGAAGATACAGGGGGAATAGTATGGGCGGAAGCGGGCCCCCATCGCTGCAAGTTCCAACCGAGGGAATGAGTGCCTCCATAAAGGAGGATAACCGGGGGAGGAAGAGGACTGCTTCCGAGGATCCGGAAGCCGAGGCCTCCAAACGGGAGAAGAAGTCTCTAATAGAGGGTCCTACCTCGGGGGGTGCTCTTGCCGCACGAAGTCCGCGGGGGAATCAGTCCTCCAACGAGTCGTAAGTGATCCAAAAATACTTTAATAGTGAAGGTATACCATCTTTCTTCTGAGAAAATAACCACCGCAGATATCTTGCAGTTCAGGTCTTAGCCCCTCTCAGCTGAGCTCGTCTTCGGGGGATCTTCTTCTGGAGATGATGGAGAGCGAAACGCCTCCCCCGGACTCCTCCGCTCAAGAAGCGGGCGACCCCGAAGTGTCGTCACGGAGGGCCTCTCCGGATCCGGTGAGGCCAAAAGATAATCCCATAGACCCCCAAAGACCCCAGCATCCGGCTCTCGAAGAGAGCAAACAAAAGAGTCCGGCACCGTCTGGTATGCGGTCGGACGTTCTGAGGGAGCTGGTGGGGCGAGCGGCCATCTCAGAAGAACACTGTATGCTTATGGGTACGGTGATGGAGATAATTTCGTCCGTCGAAAGCGGATTACATGAAGCCTTTATGAGTCTACTGACGGGCTTTGAGGTACGTGAGATAATATGTGATAGTACCGCACATGTTAGGTGTGCCCTGTGTAGATAGTAGCCCCTGAGACTCTGGTTGTCGTCGAGAACGACGGCGAACAGAGGATCATAGTCCCGGGCAATAACCAGACTGCCTTTATGTGCAGGTGGTGGAAGCTCCGGTGGCTAGCCGGACTAGTGAGTTCGCCGAATTAAAACGGCAACTGGATGCGGCAGACGCCGACATCGAGCTTGTTAACAAGCGGCTTGACGAATCACAAGGTAAGTAATGTTTTTTGGTGAATGTCACAAATAAGAGCAGCATGATACCAGTATCTTTAATATGTTGTGACTGCAGACGGAGCTGCCACCGTGGAGACCCTTCGGGCGGAGCTCGCCCGAGCCAAGGAACAAGCGAGGGTTAGTATTGCAGCTGCTTTGAAGGCGGCCGAGGAGAAGGCTGCCCATTGCGAAAGCAAAGAAAAGATGGCCAAGATGGCCATAGAATTAAAAGGCACTGCTGACCGTTGCCAGTTCCTTGAAGAGAACCGAGTGAAGGCAGCGGACCTGGAGAAGGCCACTATGGCGACCAAAGACAGTCGCTTTGCTATGAGGGCGAAGAAGGAGGAGCTGCGTGAAGCCGGGGATATTGCGGCTGGGAAGCCCTTTCTGCTGTGAAGGAAGTTCGGAGATCCACAGTATGCCCCTCTGGATCGGCTGTGGAGTTCGACAGACGCATATATGGACTTGGCGGCGAGCGTTGTCAATGCGGTCGAATACTTCCAAGATCAATCAGGTCGTGAAGTGGACAAGCTATTCTGGTCGCAATTCAGCGTTCTAGAGCGTCCGCTTCCCTTGACTGATCAGCTAGCCGAATGGGCCGAACTTAATAGGTTGTCTGGACTCGCCATGAGGTCTGTTGTAGATCAGTTGTGGCCGAAGAAGCCGAAGCTGAACAGCTATTTCAGCTTAGTGCAGCAGTTCCTTGGCGCGGTGCCCCGCATCAACGCGATGAAGAGGTCGGTGTGTATAGAAGGCTCACGGATGGCCTTTGCCTGTGTCAAGGCATACTGGGCAGAGATGGATGCTACCACTGTTGCGGCGCAAGGTTCGGCCATGGGTCGAGTAGCTGCCGAGCACTATTTTGAAGAGGTTCTTGAGGGTGCTCGTTTGATAGAGTCCCAGTGCTCGAAGAATATTATGTTTGAATGACATGTATTCCCATTGTAAACACAATGTTTTTATGAAATATAGTAAGGCTGTATTTATACTTTTGCCAGAAAGTAGCATGATGCCTCCTGTGCGGCCGTTTATGTATATATGTATATAACCTGAAAGATTGCAGTAGTTGGCTTCAACCCCCACACATATAATGCGGAGGTGCTCGCAAAAAATGCGTGTTCACACTTAACCCAACATCTTGGTCCTATTAAGGAGGTGATAGCGCAGCGAACGAGGCAACCGGACTATAATGCTTTAACACTTTCACTTAGCCATAGGAGTTTGACAGTGGGGCTACTAGATAGCCCCCGGTGGCTCCGCACTCTCCCGATCTCGGGGTGCGTACATGTCTGGCCGGAAAACGGCCCTTCGTTACGGCGGAGGAATTCTAACATTCCGATAGGTCATCGAGTGGTTGACCAGTCTCACGTTATATCATGACAGTCGGTTTTCGGCTTTCTCTACTGAGGTGCTTGTCCGGATGAACCAGGGCACAATCGTAGTAGTTCTCCTGGTGCTGCCTTAGCCGATAAAGCGGAACGTAAGGCACCAAAACACAGGAGCCGGGCAAACCCAACATTTGACCAAAGACAATGATTCAGAGCTGATGCATATAAGGCCAAACTCGCGACGCCGAACACTCCCTAAGGTATTCGGTCTTTATGGTATAGACTGGGCCTAAATAGTGCCCTTTCTAAGAAGCCCCTTGTGTCTAGGTACGTGCATTACTCTGACGTGGCCACATGCCAAGACGTCAGCATCCTTCTCAATTGTACTAAGAATTCGAGGGATGTGTATCAACAAGAGACAGTAAAAAAGGTTTACGCAGGGTCTTAATCTAAAAAGAATCCTTGAGCGGGTCCCTGTTGCACGTCCGCGCTTGTGTCTTCGTTGTGCCGTATCCTGGACGGGTGTAGCACGATGATCATCTGTAAAAGAGGGGAACTTACGTGAAAAAGTTGTCATGCAAAAAGATAGTTTTTAAAGAAACCATGTATAACAAGAAATGAGTAGAAATTGCCACTTGTCTGCGTGCGTTGAGCCCCTTGTATTTGTAATAGGGGTGTGGCCATCAATCCGGTACAAATTACATATAGCAGCGCCGGACTCGTCTAACCGTGTCCGTGGTCTTGATGACCTATCAAATGCTTTAGTTGGTGAGGCCATTTTTAGTGTGCGGCTGCCATTCTCTTCGGCACGCAAAGATCTCTTAATACTTCCATTCACTGTAATGATGCCACGTGGACTGGGCATCTTGAGCGTGAGGGAAGCGTAATGCGGTATTGCATTAAAGTGAGCAAAAGCTTCGCGTCCAAGTAGTGCTTGATAACTGCATTGGAACGGAGCAATGTGGAAGGTTAAATGTTCGCTACGGGAGTTATCGGGGAAGCCGAATATAACCTTTAGTAGCAGGGAGCCCGTGCAGTGAGCCCCTGGGTCTGGCGTTACTCCTTTAAAGCTAGTGTTGCTATGGCAAATTTTCGTTGGGTCTATCCCCATTTCGCGGATTGTATCCTATCCTGGTATATCATGTTTAAACTGCTGCCACCGTCCATCAGGACTCGTGCAAAGTGCTATCTGTCAATTATTGGGTCTAATACCAGGGGAGCCCATCCTGCCCGCTGGATACTTGCTGAGTAATCACGATGGTCGAAAGTGACCGGTTGAGACGACCAGTGGCAGGGTTTCGCGGTGATAGGCCTTTGGGCATATTTATCTAGGAGGGCCGCTTTGCTTCCCTTGATCACGTGTAATACGTTGACTGTTTTGACTTCTGATGGAAACTTCTTTTGTTCCCCAGTGTCTTGCTTGAGAGGCTCATCCTCATCTTCACTTGCTGTATCCTCCCCCTTGTGTACGGCATTGAGCTTGCCGGACTGCTTGAAGACCCAACATTCTCTGTGGGTATGATTAGCGGGTTTACCAGTGGTGCTATGGATCTGACATACCTGGTCCAGAATTTTGTTCAGGTTGGACAGTTCATCTCTGGAGCCTTTAGAGGGCGGCTTTTGTTGACCTAGCCGAGAGCTTCGGAATCCGGCATTTACCGTCGTGCTCTTCGGGCTGTCTTCTTTATTCCGACGCTTATTATTTTTGCTGCGTCGTGATTTCCCATTTTCATCTCTAACTTCGGATGTGCTTGGGTCGTTGGTGCTGCATCTGGCTAGCTAGCTATCCTCACCCGCACAAAAGCGGGTCATGAGGCTTGTTAATGCTGCCATTGTTCTCGGCTTTTCTTGGCCGAGGTGTCTGGCAAGCCATTCGTCGCGGACGCTATGCTTAAAAAGCTGCCAAGGCTTCGGCGTCCGGGCAGTCAACTATTTGGTTCTTTTTAGTAAGAAACCTGTTCCAAAGCTTTCGGGCTGACTATCCAGGCTGTTGATTTATATGACTCAAATCGTCCGCATCCAGGGGTCGGACATAAGTCCCTTGAAAATTTGCCGGAAAAGCGTCTTCGAGCTCTTCCCAGCTTCCAATGGAGTTTTCGGGGAGGCTTTTAAGCCAGTGCCAAGCTAGCCCTTTGAGCTTGAGGGGTAAGTACTTGATGGCGTGGAGATCATCTCCTCGAGCCATATGGATATGGAGGATGTAGTCCTCAATCCAGACCCCAGGTTCTGTTGTTCCGTCGTATGCCTCTATGTTTACAGGTTTGAATCACTATGGAAATTCATGGTCCAGCACCTGATCGGTGAAACATAGGGGGTGTGCGGCACCCCTGTATCTGGGTGTACCGCGTTGTTCTAATGTTTGTTGTGTTATATCATATGCTGGGGCGCGCTTGCGTGGTCCATAGATGGATCTGGTTGCGCCGTCCTTTTGGTGTGAGCCCTCGTGTGGATCGCTTATTGGCTTGTGAGTGGCGTTGTTTGCCGCTCCATGTTGGCCGTGAGGTCGTCTATCCGGCCAGGTGGCCATTTTGATTTTTTGTTGTGGGGGATCTAGGGCCTCCTCATCGAATTCGGGTAGCAACTTCCACTTCGGGTAGCTCTTGGTGGGGCGATTACCACCATACTTCGCTGCTGTGTTGAGTACTTTACTCCATCTGATTTGGAGTGTGTCCTACGCAGCCTTGAGCCTTTGCTTCTGCTTTTTCAGACTCCTCGCAGTTGCAACAAGCCTTTGACGGGCATTCTCCTACTCCGGGTGCCTGTCCAGCGTTATGTCATCCAGACTATTACCTTTGACAGAATTGGTTTGTTCGGTTTGATTCTCCGTATTGCCGTGGTTCGGCAGTGGTTCGCCCTGCTCCAACGCTGGGTCTGTATGATCGTTATTTCTGCCGAGGCAGGATTTGGGGCGGCGCTTATGCCGCCGCTTTGACTGCTTCTCGAGGGGACAAGCCTTCGTTGCGTCCTTCCGTTCCTCGTCATCGTCTTTTAGTGTGTCCACCATGTATACGTCATATGATGAGGTGGACGTCCAGCGCCCTGTGGGCGGTGGTTCCTCTTTGCTTTCCACATCGTCGTCCATACCGTCGATGTCTTTGGAGTCGAAGTCGAGCATGTCGGTTGAGTCATCGAAAGTGGCTACCAAGTGGGTGGTGGGTGGGCCACGAATTTCTTCGTCGTCCGCATCCCAGTCCTGCCGCACATAGTTCGGCCAGGATTCTCCTGACAAGGAGAGAGACCTTAATGAGCTCAGTATGTCGCCAAAGGGCGAGTGCTGAAAAATATCCGCGGAGGTAAACTCCATGATCGGCGCCCAATCGGATTCGATAGGAACGGGCACAGGCGGTTCAGAGTCCATGGCCGGAGAAGGATCCGACAGTTTAACAACACGGCTCTCGTGCAAGGCAAGGTCGATGTTCAGCTCGATCGCTGCTAAGGGTAAGGCCTCCGTGGCGGGGTCCATCCACCCATCCGCGGAAGGCGCAACTGGCTCCGAATTGAGGGTCGGAGCGGCTGCCGGTGCGATCTCCTTAACACTATCCGATGGGAGAGCTAAGTCATGCTCATCATGACCGCATGGCGCACAAGGCAGAGGCTCGAATCCATCGAAGATCAAATCTCCACGGATATCGGTCGTGTAGTTTAAGCTTCCAAACCTGACCTGGTGGCCAAGGGCGTAACTTTCCATCTGCTCCAGATGGCCAAGCGAATTGGCCTGTAGTGCAAAGCCACCGAGCACGAAGATCTGTCCGGGGAGAAAAGTCTCACCCTGGACCGCATCGCTATTGATGATAGTAGGAGCCATCAAGCCTAACGGCGATGACACAGAGGAACTCTCAATAAAGGCACCAATGTCGGTGTCAAAACCGGCGGATCTCGGGTAGGGGGTCTCGAACTGTGCGTATAGGCCGGATGGTAACAGGAGGTAGGGGACACAATGTTTTACCCAGGTTCGGGCCCTCTTGATGGAGGTAAAACCCTACGTCCTGCTTGATTAATATTGATGATATGGGTAGTACAAGAGTAGATCTACCAGAAGATCAGAGAGGCTAAACCCTAGAAGCTAGCCTATGGTATGATTGTATGTTGTCCTACAGACTAAAACCCTCCGGTTTATATAAACACCAGAGAGGGTTAGGGTTACACAAGGTCGGTTACAAAGGAGGAGATATCCATATCCGTATTGCCTAGCTTGCCTTCCACGCCAAGTAGAGTCCTATCCGGACACGAGACGAAGTCTTCAATCTTGTATCTTCATAGTCTAACAGTCCGGCCAATGGAGATAGTCTGGTTGTCCGGAGACCCCCTAATACAGGACTC
>NC_057797.1:569594415-569595554 GCF_018294505.1 Triticum aestivum
CGACTGGCGAACTCAGCAACACCGCTCCCCTTCGCCTCCTCGACGCCGGGTCAACAGTCGATCCCCAGCTCGCAGGGGTCGTTCCCACTCCCCGCCCGGTCCGAACTGCAGTCGCAGCCCGCCCCCATGGCTCCCACCCAGCGGTACCAACCTCCCCGCGGTGAACCCAGCTTCCCCCCCCAAACTACAACGGGGCTGGCCGGGGTTGGCAGGGGCCGAAGCAGAAGAAGAAGCGTGGGTTGGGCCACGGCAATGGCATTGCCCTGCCCGCCGACCCTCAGTGCGAGCCGACGAACACCGCATCGACCGCTCTGCTCCCTGATGACCACGCCGCCGACCTTGTCAAGTGCTTCAACTGCGATCTTGCTGGCCACTCCCAGGTGGCATGTACTCGCCCCCAGTGCTGCTTTGTTTGCTCCGGCCGCGACCACCCGACTGCCCTATGCCCCAACCGGCCGTTGTTGGAGGAGTTGATGATGTATGGCCATGGGATCGAGGGCCTTGGCTTCTTCCACATCGAGGTGCCGGACATTCCCCCACCTTCACCCTCGCTTCTGGCGATTGTCACTGTGCGGGTCAAGGTCAAATCCCTTGACTTTTCCAAGCTCCGCGCTACAATCCGGGTGTTCTTCAACGACCAGGGTTTTGACCTCCGGATCTCTCCTGAGCTGCCCAACCACATCGACCGCCCTCGCATCCCCGAAGACAACCTCTTGGCGGGTGGCATTGGTGGTGGGGGCACGTGGGGTCACCGCAGTGACCATGATCCCCGCCTCGGCCACGACTCCGGGTCGGAGGACGACGATGAGGAGTATGAGGACAGCCCTCGCCGTGATCCGCCGCCCGTTCCCGCCGCCAGGGGTGGCACAGGGGCCGACCGCACCCTCTTGGCCCCGCCGCTCCACTCTGATGGCAACAACACGTCGGACATGAGTCTCCAGGTCTTCCCGGCTTTGTCCCTGCGCTCCCCCAATGGTGTTGTCTCCGGCATCCCCATGGCGTCCTCTGCGGTGACCATACCGTCGCGCCCCGCCCAGCCCTCGCCTACGGTTCCTGCACTCCCCGAGGTGGAGGGGTGGGACCAGGACCCCCCCCTCCGCGACCCCTTATGCCACTCTGGCCCGATCGGACCAGGGGGT